>NC_089912.1:52402298-52647298 GCF_040182565.1 Anser cygnoides | reverse complement strand
TGTATTTACACAAGGTACAAAATAAAGCTTGGTTTGATTTTTTCCATCTGTGACATAATATTTCCTCCACTTCAAAAAATATTGTTGTTAATACGAAAAATACAAATATGTTGAAATCTAGATCTCTGTTAGTTGAAGAAATTAAATAACTGGTTTCATGGTTGGAATATAAAGATATATTGGCCTTGTTCACGGATAGTTCTACTATTATGGAGAGTATTTCATGATATTTTAGCAGATCTAATACATGTATATATATATACGTATATATATATATATACATGTATATGCATTTGATACCTGAAAAACTATTCTGACATAAATTATAACATTTTAAAAGCTAACTTATTTCTCTTCCAAAACAAGGAACATGGATATCTGGGTTTCTGGTTATTGAGAACCATGAAACCTGGCAACACAGATTTGTATTTAATGGCTAGTTACTACTGAGACTCTATGTATACATATATCTATGTCTAAGTTTGTGGGTACAGAAAAAGGATATTAATAGTATGACATTTGCCAGGGAAAATAGTGAGTAACTAGTTCCTCACCCTATAATTTTGGTGATTATACAGATACATGAGGAGGCCTCTATTTATTTCTTATCAGCATGTTCTAACTTTGTTCCATGGGTGCCTGATCTATACCCTATAGGTTTCATACATGCATATAATGTTTTTCAGCGCAAGCTCAATCTTGACAGGTCTCTGTCATTATCTTATGTTAGTATTACCAAGAACAATGCTGTTAAGTAACGAAAATTTTGTACTATATTTCTATTGATTTAGGTTCTATTTTCATTTTTGTTTCACACACACATATCTGGAAGAAAGTACAAAATTTGTGATTTTGATTTTTCTAGTAATAAACTGGGTTATCACCTGACCATTAATAATTAATTAAAGATGTACATATACTTCCAAAACATTTTTTAATATTGTTGAAGGCTTGTGTCCTTCAAGAAATCTTTTTTTTTTTCCTTGTTTGTTAATTTCTGTTTTTATTTTTGTAGTTATTGTTTTGGTTTTGGTTTGACTTAAAGCCATAATATCAGAACAAGTTTCAGGTTTTGTTTTGTTATGTTTTTCTGAGATTTTTGGAACCACTTTTGAAGCGGTAGAGGGTAGAATCCTTGTATTTAAAATTCCACATAACTCTATTTTCTGATCTTTCCTATTTCATACATTAATTACCAGATAAATTCTATTATATTACTTCTCTAGAAGCACAATTTGTGTCATTTCTAGGGTTATATTTCAACAATTCACATTGATTCACTAAGTATCAAATGCACTCCTATGACCACATCACTGGAGAATTTGAGAATAATGATCTGCTTGATATACATTACAAGAAAAGTAGTTGGGGAACACTGAGTTGGGAAGCAAAAAGCTCATTTTTTTCTTACTTCAAAAAAATCAGTTGAGTCTGCATGTAGGTTTTAAATTTGGATACTGTGGTGTAGGAAGCAAAATATGGGGAAGGAAAGAGGAGTATGTACAAGCTTGGGAAATGGGTCCACATGAAACTCATGAGGTTCAACAAGGCCAAGTGCAGGGTGATACATCTGGGTCAGGGCAATCCCAGGCATAAGTCCATACTGGGAGAAGAACTCATTGAGACAAGTCATGTAGAGAGGGTCCTGGTCTATAAAAAGCTTGACGTGAGCCAGCCATGTACCACTGCATTCCAGAAGGCCAACTGTATCCTGGGTTACATCGACAGAGGTGTGGCCAGCAGGTCAATGGAGGTTATAATGGGTCCAGAAGCCACAAAGATGATCAGAGAGCTGGAGTACCTCTCCTGTGAAGAAAGACTGAGAGAGCTGGGGATGCGCAGCCTGGAGAAGAGAAGGTACTGGGAAGATTGTACTGCAGCCTTTCAGTACTTAAAGGGTGATTATAAAAAAGACAGAGAGTGACCTTTTACTTTGGCAGATAGGACAAAAGGGAATGATTTTAAACTAAAAGAGAGGAGATTTCGATTAGAGGTTAGGAGGAAAATATTTACTCAGAGAGTGATGAAGCACTGGAACAGGTTGCCCAGAGGAACCTGTGGATGTCCCATCCCTGGAAGTGTTTGAGGACAGGTTGAATGGAAACCTGATCTAGTGGAAGGCATCCCTATCCATGACAAGGGGACTGGAACTAGATGATCTTTAAGGTCCCTTCCAACCCAAGCCATTATATGATGCTATGATTCTGTGGTTTAATTTCTTCTTAAAAAAAAAAAAAAAAAAATATTTATGTGTCTGTGTTTAAGAACTTCTGTCACATAAATGAGTTTTTGAGCACTCTATGATTTCTCAGTAGAATGATGGTGGAATGTAACAACTTTTCTTTTTACGTTTCCTGTATAATTATATTTGCAGATCTGTTACTAGTTTTGAAATAGCTGCTGTGCACAAGCTTCTTGCCAACTTCCACACAACAAGCTGAGGATTTTTGGCATTAGCCAACTGCATCATTGCTATGGGAAAAATAAATAAATAAATAAATAAATAAACAAACAAACAAATAAATAATAAATCCATAGGGGGAAAAGTGGTAAACCAAACCAAACCAACCAAACAAAAAAAGGTACTTCTACAAGGACAACCTCTCCATTCTATAAGAACAAGAACTAAACTAAACTAGTCAGTTACATTAACTGTTCTTGCTACATTTAAAAAGGAATATTTTGGAAAACTATATTTGATGTAAATAGGCTCAAATGAAAAGATATTAAAAAGTTTCTATAGATGTTAACAGTTCCCTAAATTTTGTAACAATGTGAGAGAAAAAAATTAAGTTCTTAATTTACATCCCTTCTGATACCTGAGCATGTCTTACAAAATATCCAACAAACTGCAACAACCACACTAAGTTTCCAAGATGTAAAATTCAATCCCGTTATCCATGTACTCTTAGGAAACTGCATAAATCAGAAGTTCACAGAAAGTTCAAAATGATTTATAGTGGGACAACTCTAAGTACCAAAGTATGATACGAATTTGAAAACCCATTTCAAAGTGTATTCAAGAAAACTCTCAGATTGATGCTGTTCTGATCAAATACATACTGACTGGCATTACCGGAGTAGTAACGATCCAAGATGGGAATAGTCATAAAGGTGCTAGAGGAAAGAAAAAATAAAAAATAAAAGAGGAAAAAAACAAACACTTTTTTACTTGTTTTTGTTTTCATCAGGGGCTGCTGTTGAGGTGAAATAGTTGTTGCTAAGGAAAGAAAAAAGAGTGTGCATTATGAACGTGATAAGAGGCCATCAAATCATGACAAATCAAAGAGCCGCTGAATAGTAAGTAGGTTCCCATGAGAGCTAGAATTACAATGGAGACCAATTTATATTATCTTTGAGTACATAAAGCAGGTGCTGTATGTCATGCTTAGGAAGGACATCAAGATTTCACTAACATGTTTTTCAGAAATGTTGGAAACTGATTTGTTTTTATGTTAATCACAATTTCCTTATATGACATGAAAAAAAATAAAATAAAATGGCAGAGCTTTTTCCCCTCTTAGGGCCTTTGCACAACTATGAAACACTCCGCAGTAAGTTAAATATGTATAATAAAAAGAAATGCTAAAGTGCCTAGGTGAACAATTGGCTGACAGGTAGGATTCAAAGGGTTATGGTAAATGGGGCCACATCAGGCTGGTGGCCAGTCACCAGGAGGGTCCCCCAGAGCTCCATTTAAGGGCCAGTTTTTTTCAATGTTTTCATAAACAATTTGGATGTAGGACTAGAAGGTGTCTTGAGTAAGTTTGTTGATGATACTAAACTGGGAGGAGCTGTTGACTCTGTCGAGGGTGGAGAGGCCTTTCACAGAGATCTGGACAGACTGGAGAGCTGGGCAATCACCAACCACATGAAGTTTAACAAAAGCAAATGCTGAGTCCAACACCTGGGAAGGGGCAACCCTGGCTATATGTACACACTGAGGGATGAGATGCTGGACAGCAGCCCTGCAGAGAGGAATCTGGGAGTTTTGTTTCATAACAAGTTGAATATGAGCCAGCAGTGTGCCCTGGCAGCCAGGAGGGTCAACCATATCCTGGGGTACATCAAGCATTGCTAGTCGGTCGAGGGAAGTGATTGTCCCACTCTACTCTGCACTGGTGCAGCCTCACCTCGAGTACTGTGTGCAGTTTGGGGCACAGTACAAAAAGGACATTAAACTGTTGGAGAGTGTCCAGAGAAGGGCTACAAAGATAGTGATGGGCCTAGAGGGGGAGACATATGAGGAGCGGCTGAGGTGACTTGGTCTGTTCAGCCTGGAAAAGAAGAGGTTGAGGGGGGACCTCATCGTGGTCTACAGCTTCCTCACGGGAGGGAGCGGAGCGGCAGGCACCTACCTATTCTCTTTAGTGACCAGTGGTAGGACCCATGGGAATGGTGTCAAGCTGTGACAGGGGAGGTTCAGGCTGGATATCATGAAAACGCCCTTCCCCGAGAGGGTGGTCGCACACTGGAAAAGACTCCTCAGGGATGAAGTCAGGACACCAAGACTGTCGGAGTTTAAGCGTTCTTAGTTCAAGGCTGTGTTCTTAGTCATATGGTCTGAATTTTTGGGTAGACCTGTGTGGAGCTGGGAGTTGGACTCGATGATCCTTGTGGGTCCCTTCCAACTTGGGATATTCAATGATTCTATAACTTTCAGTCAAATTAGTAACTTATGTTGAAAAAGTATCAGTTGCAGGAATCCATTTCTTGATATGGAACAAAGCTTCCACGTCCGAATAAATAAGCCAGATATAAAATTAACTGAGCCACAAGTTATGTTTATGTTGCTATGTAAGCATACTTTTTAAGTGGTATGGATTTTACTTTTAATTTGGAAGCTAAGATGACATATTTAGGAAGCTAATTTTATCAAGGTTTTGAAATTATATTTTTCTGATACCTAACTCTTTTTGTCAGCACTGTTATAATGTAATGTTTTGTGGTATACAGACTTATTTCAAGTGCTTTTAATGATTAAAAGAACAGACATTTATTGAGATTTCAGAGAGAGTGCCAGATATACCAATATCTGTTGGTTAAGACTACAAAAAGAAGGATTTTTAAAATCATGCTTGCATACAAATACGCTGTCGGTTGTTATGTACCATATGACCCAAAAATTTTAATATAATTATGTAGCTCTGTTAGCTATTGAACTGTACTACATCAATCAATTTTCATTGTCCCATGCAGCTCAAGTCTCTCAGGATTGTTTGCTTCTTTGATTTTATTCTCCAGCCTCTGTTTTCCAATCACACTTGATTTACACATCTTAGAAAATACAAATATATATTACATTCTGCTACCAACTTGTCTTCCTTGATACACATCAGTGTCTCCCCCTTTTACAAAAATTTTTTATTTTTTTTCCAAATCATAATTACTTGAAATTAAGAAAATCATTCACTAACCAGATTAATCAGCTTTATAATTTATTCCATATCTCGGCTAGCAAGAATGGTAAACTGTAAGGGAGTGGACTTATACTGATTCTTTTACTGATTCTTTTTAAAATATATTTAATGGCTTTTTTTTTTTTTTTTTAAAGTTCTGTGGCAGGTGAATGAAAGGGGTTGAGGTAGAGAAAAGCAAAAGTGTGACTAGCTGAAGATATTTGTATACATAAATAAACATACATATATAAAAATATATGTATTATATGTATATTGTTATTATAATGATTACAGAAGTGCAATGCAATGTAATATAATGATATGCTTCTCAATATTAACTTAGCCTAAGATTCATTGCAGTTTGAAAAGACCTCCAAGATCATCTGGTCCAACCATCACCCTACTACCAATGTCACCTACTAAACCATGTCCCTAAGCACCATGTTCAACCTTTCCTTAAGCATCCGCAGGGATGGTGGCTCCACCACTTCCCTGGGCAACCCATTCCAATGTCTGACTACTCTTTCTGAGAAGAAATGTCTCCTCATTTCCAACCTAAACCTCCCCTGGCACAGCCTGAGGCCATTCCCTCTAGTCCTATCACTAGTTTCCTGTGAGAAGAAGCTGAAGCTGAAGCTCTAGTCCTATCACTAGTTTCCTGTGAGAAGAAGCTTTCCTTTCAGGTAGTTGTAGAGAGCAATAAGGTCTCCCCTGAGCCTCCTTTTCTCCAGACTAAATGATCCAAGTTCTCTCAGCTGCTTCTCGTAAGAATTGTGTTCCAGGCAACTCCATCAACTTCATATCCCTTCTCTAGACATGTTCCAGGGCTTCAATGTCGTTCTTGTAATGAGCCACCCAAAACTGAACACAGTACTCAAGGTGCAGCCTCACCAGAGCAGAGTACAGGGGGACGATCACCTCCTTGGTCCCGATGGCTACACTCTTCCTGATACAAGCCAGGATGCCAAGAAAGCAACCTGGACACACTGCCAGCTCATGCTCAGGTGAGCATCAATCAGCACCCCCAGATCCTTTTCCTCTGCACAGCTTTCCAGCCACTCTCCCCCAAGAGGTTATTGTGGCAGAAGTTAAGGACCTGGCACTTAGCCATGTTGAACCTCATCCCCTTGGCCTCTGCCCATTGACCCATCCTAACCAGGTCCCTCTGCAGGGCCTTCCTACCCTCCGGCAGATTGACACTTTCCCCCAGCTTGGTGACATCTGCAAACTTACTGAGGGTACACTCAATTCCCTCACCCATATCATCAATAAAGATATTAAAGAGGATCGTCCCAAGCACCGACCCCTGGGAAACACCACTCACGATCAGTCGCCAGCTGGATTTCATTCTATTCACCACTACTTTCTGGGCCCAGCTGTCCAGTCAGCTTTTAACACAGCAAAGAATGTACCTGTCCAAGCCATGGGCTACCAGCTCCTACAGGAGAATACTGTGGGAGACCATGTGAAAAGCCTTGCTGAAGTCTAGTAGTCAGTAGCTGAAGTCTAGAAGTCAGTAGCCTTTCCTTCATCCACAAGGCAGGTCACCCAGTCAGAGAAGATGAAGTTGATTGGGCCTGATCCCCTGGTTGTCCTGTATATGCTGCATGATTGTATTCAAGATGACCTGTTCCACCACCTTTCCTGGCACTGAAGTAAGGCTGACAGGCCTGTAGCTCCCCACGTCCTCCTTATGACCCTTTTTATAGATGGGCATCACATTAGAATGAATATCTCCAGTCATCTGGGACCTCCACAGATGACCGTGACTGCTGATAGATGATGGAAAGTGGCCCAGCAATCACATTTGCCAACTCCCTCAGCACCCTTCGGTGGATCCCATCTGGCCCCATGGACTTGTGACAGTACAGGTGGAGCAGCAGGTCTCTAACTGTTTCCGCCCAAACTGTGGGGAGTTTCTTCTGCTTCCCGTCCCACACCCCAGACTTCCAGGTCGGGAGGCTGAGTACTCTGAGGATAAGCGGTCTGGCTAATAAAGACAGATGCAAAGAAGGCATTAAGAAACTCAGCCTTATCTTTATCCTGAGTAGTTATGTTTCCCCCTTCATCCAGTAAAGGATGAAGATTCTCCTTGGCCCTCCTCTTGCAATTAATATATTTATAAAAACATTTTTTGTTATCCTTAACCATAGTGGCCAGGTTGAACTCATACTGGGCTTTGGCCTTCCTGATTTTTCCTCTGTGTATGCTGTCAACTTCCTTGTACTCTCCCTGAGTTGTCTGCCCCTTTCATAAACTCTCTTTTTCTCCTGGACACTCAGCAGAAGTTCCCTGTTCAGCCATGCCAGTCTACTTCCCCACCAGCTCATCTTGTGGCACACAGGGACAGCCTGCTCCTGTGCCTTTAAGGCTTCCTTCTTGAGGAGCGTCCAGCCTTCCTGGACCCCTCTGCCCTTCAGGACTGACTGCCAAGGTACCTTCCCTACCAGTGTCCTGAAAAATTCAGTGTGCCCTCAAGAGGTCCAAGGTAGCAGTTTTATTGACCCCCCTCCTGACTTCACAAAGAATAGAGAACTCTACCATTTCGTGGTCAGTCTTCCCAAGACAACTCCCAACCACATCTCCCACCAGTCCTTCTCTGTTCTTGAACATCAAGTCTAGTGGGGAACCCTCTCTGGTAGGCTCAATAACCAGTTGAGTCAGGAAGCTGTCTTCCACACACTCCAGGAACCTTCTAGACTGCTTCCTCAAGGCTGTATTGTATTTCCAGCATATATCCAGGAAGTTAAAGTACCCCACAAGGACAAGCACTAGCAATTGTGTGACTTCCTCCAGCTGCTTATAGAATGCCTCATCCACCTCTTCATCCTGGTTTGGTGGTCTATAACAGACTCCCACCAGGATATCCACCTTGTTGGACACCCCCTTGATCCTTATCTACAGGGACTCTACTTCATCATTACCTTAACAATGTTGAAACACTCTCTAATACAGAGAGCAAACCCCGCCCCCTCCCTCCCCCCCCCCCCAAAAAAAGTTGCCTGCCCCTTCTGAAGAACTTGTAGACAGCCATTACATCACTCCAGCTGTGGGTCCCACCACTTTTCAATGATAGCAACTAGGTCATGGTTTGCCTGCCTCACAATGGCTTCCAGCTCCTCCTCTTTGTTGACTATCCTGCGTGCATTGGTGAAGACGCACTTCAGTTGCACCACTGTCGTCACCCTCAACCCTGGCATTGCTCCCCCAGGCTCATCTCTATCGAGCCTCATTTCATCCCTGTCCCCCTTCATACCTAGTTCGAAGTCCTCTCAATGAGCCCTGCCTTGATTATTTGTCTCAGAAATTCAGCAGCTACACAAACCTAGCTCTTCCTTTGCAAATACAACCCAATAATTTTCTCTGTGAGATGTTTTCCATTTGTTTGGTAGAGAACTGTCTACAGTCAGGTCACCAGCTCACTTTGGTATGAGGAATCCTGTGGTATGCAAGAAAAGCAGAAAATCTTCAGTAGCATACTGAAGACACTTGCTGTGTCTTTCACATTTCACAGGTTGCTCAAAAAAACTCTGATGTTTTTCTTACTGGAACAGTTGAGAGTTGGTGTTTAGGTCCTTAAGTTATAACTCAAGACAAGAGTCTGAGAAGCTTTCTATGAAGCAGCTCACTTTATTTAGAGGATTCAATATTCACTCTCATTATCAGTGCACAGTTGGAGAGAAACGTTATGTAGCTCTTCAGTTTGCACTAATTACTAGTTTGTATTAATAGCTGTTGTCATTGCAGCTAGGGTTTGATCTGTATGTGGCTCCAAGTTAGTCTTTACTAGTCATCATTTCCAAGTTCCCAATGCAACAGCACCTAAATATATTGCCTGAACAAGTGAGTAAAAGCAGATCAGGTGTAACTATTACATTCCAGCCCTTACATTTAAGGAATAAAATAATGAATATCTCTTCACAGACCTGTAAAAGCTTGCTTTTTAGGAGTTGCCAAAATAGGCAGCCCAATAGAGGGGTAAGGCTGCTCCAGTGCTCCCAGACCTAAGGAGTATCAAGGCTGAGCATGTAGGCCATAGACAGACAAGCACCGACACACAGTGTATGTGTATATGCAAACATACAGCCAGCCTCACAGATCAACACAGATGAAAACAGCACCCAAAAACAAAACAAAACAAACAAAAACCACCGCAGACAACACCAGCAGTTATTTTGTTCCTCTCTCAGACTGATCACTAGGAGAAACCATTAGTAGAAAATATACAGACATAAAAAAAAAAAATACACAGAAGTATATATAGGTTGATCCCCATCCATGGCAAAAGCCTGGCACGCAGGCCAGAGAGGGCAAACAAAAAAATCCCCAAAGCTGATTTGTTTTTAGATGAACTTTTGTTTGTTCTGTAACCTGTTTGTGTGAATTTCCTGTGTCCCATTTTAAGTGTTTTTTTAACCCTCTTTCTAATCTGTCCAATGGTATCCTGCCACCACTCTCAACTCACCACAATGCTTATAGAGCTAACTTGGATATCAGTTGTTGTCTGGATTCCTTCTAACCCAAGTTTTCAGGCAACCATTGCATTTCAATCTGCTGCAGTTCTGTTGCTGCAGCACTGTCTGAGGTACCATTAATCTGAAATACCTAAAAATATCATATTTAACCAGCCACTATATATATATATATATATGTATATAATTTTATTTTTATTCTAACTCAGAAGGTGGTGAGGCTCTGGAACAGGTTGCCCAGAGGGTTCACCAGGTTAGCTGAGGCCCTGAGTAAGCGGCTTATTTGCTTTCTAAATCATCATCCCATTCCCTCCATGCACAAGCCTCAAAACAAAAATTCCTTTACAATTTATACTGTTATAACTTCCATGTTTTGAAATTCCATTTAATTGAAATAATTTGTGATTAAAATGTTACATCATATGATGCCATCCAGTTTAATCAATGATGAATTTAAAATCCAATTAAAAGTTGTGTTTTGTATGCATACCAGCTAACAAAAAAAAAAAAAAAAAAAAAAGACTTTTTACTAATGAGACATGCTGATTAAATAATATTTGGACTACCAGAAATGTTTCCAAGTTTTTTATTCAACTAAAGACCATCTGTGAAAATTTACCAATTATAACAAAATCCAATGATAAAGGTAAAAGTTCAAAAAATTCATACTCCTAAATAAAATCACTATTAAAATCTTGCAGTTTTTTCATTCTTATTACTAGTAAAATGTTAAATAAACGCTAGTAGATTCACATTTCAGGTATACATCAGATATGCATCATTCTTTTAAAAAGTCATAATGATTTCTCTCAAAATCGTTTGTAAATTTGTTTTTTTTGTTGTTGTTTTTTTTTAACTTTACTAGAAATGCCTGCAAAACTAGCAATCTACCATGCTATTAGTTATTAAGAGTAAGTAATAATTAGAAAGAAAAATTACATAATGATACCCATTCTTCTTTTGTCAGAATTCATTTATAGTATTTTTTGCCTGAACAGGAAAAACCTCAGTCTCTGAGCATAATGAAAGATAAATTAAATTACTATTGCATTAAGAGATGCATACAGAATAAAAATGTAAAAAATCTGTATTGTTATGAACATGTTCTTGTATCAGTAATACAACTTTCCTAGACTACTTTAAATTTTGTTAACTCTTGCAACTTCATCTATACAAACTGTGAAGCTCTTTGTAGCCATCATTATATATGATGGGGTCAGTACTGGGGCCAGGGGTCAGTATTGGGGCCAGCACTGCTTAACATCTTTTTTGGTGACATGGACAGTGAGATTGACTGCAGCCTCAGCAAGTTGGCCGATGACAACAAGCTGTATGGTGTGGTCGACACACTGGAGGAAGGGATGCCATTCTGAGGGAACTGGACAGGCTTCAGATGTGGGCCTGTGTGAACCTCCTGAGGTTCAATAAAGCCAGATGCAAGATCCTGCATCTGGGCTGAGGCAACCCCAAGCAAAAATACAGGCTGGGTGGAGAATGGATTGAGAGAAGCCAGGTCCTAAGGAGAAGGATCTGGGGGTGTTGGTTGACAAGAAGCTCAACATAAGCCGTCTATGTGCACTTACAGCCCAGAAAGCCAAAAGTATTCTGGGCTGCATAAAAAGAAACATGGCCAGAAGGTCAAGGGAGGTGATTATCCCTCTCTGCTCTCATAAGATACCACCTACAGTACTGTGTTCATCTCTGGGGCACCCAGCATAACAAGGACTTGGCCTATTAGAATGAGTCCAGAGGAAGGCCAGGAAGATGATCAAGCAGCCTCTCCTATGAAGATACCTCTCCTATTAAGAGAGACTGAGGGAGATAAAGTTGTTTATCTTGGAGAAGAAAAGACTCTTACAAGAGTTTCCAATACCTAAAGGGGGCCTACAGGAAAGATAGGGAGTGACTCTTTTTCAGGAAGCTTAGTAATAGGACAAGGAGGAATGGCTTTAAATTAAAATAGGCTAGATTTATATTAGACATTAGGAAGAAAATCTTTATATTGAGGGTGGTGAGGCACTGGAACATGTTGCTCAGCTGTGGATGCCCCATCCTTGGAGGTGTTTAAGACCAGGTTAGATGAGGCCCTGGGCAACTTGATCTAGTGGGTGTTGGTGTCCCTGCCCATGGCAGTGAGGTTGGAATTAAACATAAATATCATAGAATCATAGAATCATAGAATATCCTGAGTTGGAAGGGACCCTTAAGGATCATCAAGTCCAACTCTTGATACCGCACAGGTCTACCCAAAAGTTCAGACCATGTGACTAAGTGCACAGTCCAATCTCTTCTTAAATTCAGACAGGCTCGGTGCAGTGACCACTTCCCTGGGGAGCCTGTTCCAGTGTGCAACCACCCTCTCTGTGAAGAACCCCCTCCTGATGTCGAGCCTAAATTTCCCCTGCCTCAGCTTAACCCCGTTCCCGCGGGTCCTGTCACTGGTGTTAATGGAGAAAAGGTCTCCTGCCTCTCGACACCCCCTTACGAGGAAGTTGTAGACTGTGATGAGGTCTCCCCTCAGCCTCCTCTTCTCCAGGCTGAACAGGCCTTGTATATATATAAATATATATACAAATATTTAAAAGTATTTATTAAAGTATATAAATATATATATATATAGTGCTGTAAAAATGTGTTTTGTTCAGGCCAGCATCTAGAAAACTAGCACATCTACATAGTACTGTGCTGCACAAACAAAGTATTTCCTATTCCACAAAAAACAGTGCTTCTTTTAATTTATGATAAATAGCAATTATCATAGAGCATACTCCAAGTCTGAGAGATGGTGAAGTTTCTTTCTCATTTTACATTGTGAAGTTTCTTTCTCAAAACTAAAATGTCACTAAATTCTATAGGAATTCCTATAGTGTTATAGTTTTGAAATACAAACTAATAAACTAGTGAGATACCGATTATAAACTAGTGAGATACCGATTATATCAGACAAGTATTTCTTTCAAACAGATGATAATTATCAAGTTAAATAAATAAATAAATAAATTCTGTAGTCTGTAGTGTTCTTTTATAAAAGAAAGAAGCCCACATTCTATCAATAAAATCTGTACTAATATAATATTAAAATCCATACCATAGTATATAATTATCCATAAATATCCATAAATATAATTAATTTCATATCCATAAATATAATTAATTAATATTATCCATAAATATAATTAAATATAATTCACAGAATCAGAATCACAAAATCACAGAACGTTAACAATTTGAAGGGACCCTGAAAGATTATCTAGTCCAATCCCCCTGGCAGAGCTGGAACACCTAGATCAGATCACACAGGAATGCATCCACGTGGGTCCTGAACATCTCCAGAGAAGGAGAATCCACAGCCCTCTGGGCAGCCTGTTCCAGTGCTCTGTCACCCTCACTGAGAAAAAGTTTCTTTTCACATTTAAGCGGAACTTCCTATGTTCCAGCTTACACCCATTGTCCTTTGTCTTAACATTACACGTCACTGAGAAGAGCCTGGCTTCGTCCCCTTGGCACTTGCCCTTTACATATTTATAAACATTAACATGGTCACCCCTCAGCCTCCTCCTATCCAAGCAAAAGACACCCAGCTACCTCAGCCTTTCCTTGTAAGGGAGGTGCTCTACTCCCTTAATCATCCTTGTGGCTCTGCAGTGGACTCTCCCGAGAAGTTCCCTGTCCTTCTTGAACTACTAATTACTAATTAAATATTGATAAATTCTTCGTGAAATTTATCAGGTAATAAGAAAAAAAAATAATAGCAGTTTAGCTGAGCAATCATATTTTAACTCAGCTGATAGTGGAATATGGTACAACACTAACTAGTTTAAGGTTTATGACAAATATAACCTACCATGTGCACTGGAGACACTGGAGAATCTTTCCAAGTCAACTGGTTTATGTGTGAGTGATACATATTGTGCATCTGCTTCAGTCTTAGTGAAAGAATAAACTTTATGAAGGTGAAAACTTAGTTTCCTTCATTTTGTTTAATAATTCAGAACTAAGAGCACATGTAATTTGTTAAAAAATATAATAATAAAATTAAATTTTAAAAAATGAATATTCCAAATAGTATAATATTCCTTAATTTAATGCTATATACTAGCTGATAGCTGTAACTGAAATCCTAGACACAAGTGCAATTAAACACTGTTCTATTTTCTTGACTGTGTGCTTTTTTCCTCCTTTTTTTTTTTTTAATAATTATGTATATATATATAAATGCACACACACACATAATGGTGTTATTTCTCTTGATCATCTGTAATATTATGTGTCTATGACCTGGAAATTCACACCAAGTTTCTTAGAAGTGGCTCAAGTATATGACCTTAGATGTCAGTAAATTTTCCAGTAAATTCTTTTTATTTTGTAGACAGAAGAAATGTGGCTTTAATATAAAGGATTTATCATTGTCAAACATGGATAAACTCCATATGTATTCAAGCTGAATCCTGCTAATTGACTTAACAGAATGCAGCTTGATAACCTCTGACTTTGATATATAGGAATCTGTTTTTTTGTGCTAGATACACAGAACTTCAACTTCAATGACCATAACAGAAACCCAAATGCAAAGTTACAATCCTCAAAGGTCATACTCAGCTTCAGATGAGATCTGTCTGTTTCCAAAGGCCCAAGTACCTGAGATTGCATGGAGTCCGTTAATTTCCTATATGTTTCGTGCTAAGCATTGAATAAATGTTCCTGCACAACATTGAATCGACATCTGCATGCAGAACATGAACATTTTCTCTGTATGCAAAATCCCATCAAGACTGTCAAAGAAAATATTTCCTTGTCTGTTCCACTCCTAGAGTTTACTATGCCACCTGCCTTCAGGCAGCATGATTTAAGCCTGTTCCTACATAGAATTTCTGTGTGAACAGTGCTGTTGCAAAATCCAGTATTTTCATGATCAATGCATTGACCTGGAAGAAGTAGAGTCAGACTATATATATATATATATTTTTTTTTTTTTTAATTTATTCATTTATTTTGCCCCAGGGAGTTTGAAACCATACTTCATGTCCTACATTGCACTAGAAAAGTGTTCTAGTTGCAATAGGTAGATCAATTGCATGGATATTCACAAGACGACTGAAACCCATGTCATTTAGTTGCAGCTGGTGCTGCGACAACTTTTAAATGGCTAACCTAGCCTCATATAAAGACTTAGTAGAAGGACATTTGTGATGTACCCTGGAAAAAGTCTTTAGAAAGCTTATATCCACTGCAAGGTCTGTCCAGTAGTTCTGGGAATCTATTGCATGTGAGAGAAAAACCCAGTAACCTCATGTCATCTGAATGTGAACACTGCAAGAAGAGCATCCCTTTTGGAAGAATCATATAAACTTCACCACGTCACCTATTATGAAATTGTATTACTATTTCTCATTTCCCTTATCCTGTCATGTTTTCTTGCTTTTAGAATAATACCAATACGTGTGAGTTTTAGTTAACATGGCTAATGGTTAAGGGATAATTATTTAATTACATTAACTAAAGTCTTCATAAAATCTCATCCCATATTAAACCTGCCACTTTTCCAGAAAACAAATTTGTCTGATAAATAAGTCCTTCATATATTGTAGCAATGCTTATTTTCTGAAAGACAAATGATCTTATATTTAAAGACATCACATTTCTACAGTATAATTAATGACCTAGCAGTTCAGTAGTTCCTGTAAGTGTTTTTATAGCACTTGGTGGTTTTGGAAAAAAAAAAAAAAAAAGTTATTTATGGACTGAAAATCTACTTTTCTGGAGCAATAATAATATTAAAAAAAAAAAAAAACCACTGGTGTGTGTTAGTATTAACTTGGTTTACCAGAGGAATCTGTTAGATGACAGACGTTCTGCATAATTATAACTTTGAATTTCATATATCACAGAGTTTACTTCCTGTTAAACCAAATTACAAGTGTTATAATAATGTGATCAGATATTTTCTGTGCTTCCTTAGATGTTCTTTTTGACATTTTATTAAAATTTTAGGAAGAATCAAAATAGAATAAAGAAATTGGAGCTCAGGAAGAATCTTAAGAGCTGCAATCTTTATTGCAGCATTCCTTATCTTGTTTATTTTCCTTATTCTGTAAGAACAGCTGTTGATCACTGCTAAGTTTGAATACAAGTGTCAAAATCTCTACGTATATGTAAACTAAGAGAAAAGAATATTCTTTGTTGTTGTTATTTCAAATAAATAAAAAGATTCGTTAAAATGCTATAATTGTGCAGCGTACAATGAAGCACAAAGTAATACAGTAATCAACTATACAGCTGATTTTTTTTCTGAAGTTCAGTTATACAGCAGAGAAACATGGAAAAAGAATTTTGAGATAACGTCATCACTCCTCATGAAAAATGTTCCTCTTTCAAGAAACAACCTAGCTAAATTCCTTAGCTGATGAGAGCTTTCAGATGACAAATTTTCTAAGTGTATAAATCTTGTAGTGTAAAATCTAACTTAAATCTCTTTAGAAATGTTATCTCTGCTTATTTTTATCAATCTCAAATTCCCAGTTTGTTTTTTGCTTGCTTGTATATTGATTTATTTTACACCAATCAGATTTTCTTTTTAATATTTTTCCTACATAATCACAAAAGTTCTTATCACACAAGGATTCATTCTTTTTTTTTTTTTCTCAAAGAATTTAAAATTAAAAATGTCACTACAGAATGCAGTTTAAATTGACATTTTATTTCAAAGTAATTATGAATATTTTTCTATGATTATAGATTAAAAAAAAAGTTTTGCAATCACATTGGTAAATATAAATATAAATAAGAACATTTACATATATATATATATACGTGCACACAAGTGCACATATATGTAGAACTGGTTAAATTCTGTTTTTATGGAAAATATCATAGAATCATTCTGTTTAGAAAAGACCTCTTAAGATCATCTAGTCCAAACTCTAACGTAGTACTGACAAAGCATGCTACTAAGCATGCTACTAAGTTCTATATTTACATGTTTCTTGAAGACCTCCAAGGATGGTGACTCAACCACTTCCCTGGGCAGCCTATTGCAATGCTGCCCAAAGCTTTCAGTAAAATTTATCCTAAAAAGCAACATAAACCTCCCCTGGCACAACTGGAAGCCATTTCCCCTCAAGTGGGAAAATGCTTTTGGTGCTTTGAAGAGCCAATCCCCACCTCACTACAACCTCCATTAAGGTCTCTCCTGAGCCTTCCTTTTTTCAAGCTAAACAACCCCAGCTGCCTCAGCCACCCCGCATAAGAGGTGTACTCCAGAACTTTCAAACTTTCTATCTTACAAACTTTCTTAACTTTTAAAATTCTGATTTGAGATTGAAATTTTCTTATTGACACTAATGTCTTCTGCTTAGACTAAGAAGGTCACAGACTCTTTTAGGCAATGCATGGACAATGTAAATTGCATCTAGTATTTAAGCCTAAGGAAAAAAAAGAAATATATATATATATTTTCAGCTTGCTTTCTTAAGCTGTTTTATCAGAATAGCTCAGGAGAAAATCCTGTAAAGTACTTCTGAAATTTTCTACACATAAAGATAGTTTATTTTACCATTTGAACCAGTGAGATGATTAGTTAGGCTAATGATCATTCTATTCATTAAGCCTATGCTCTCCAGCTCAGATGGGTTCCACACTTTCTCTTTAAACAAAGGCAAACAAACAAACAAAATCCCAAAGAAAACACCCTAATATTTATCTGAATTATTATTAATTGAATGTGTAGACTTGTATTATTTTTTTTCCAAGATTAATATTATTGACACATCCATGAAAAAGACAGTAATGTTCTCAACAGCTGACAGCAAAATTTCAATGTAAACATGCTCATTTTTATTTCTATGTATTTACAAAGTGCTATATAAATAAAACTTTCCTGATTATCTTATTTTATACTTAAGGCAAAAAAAAGCCAAAAAAAAAATTCCTATGCATTCCAGATTGATTTTTCTCCTTGATAGACTTTCCATCGTGTTATGATAACAATAGTTTGTGGAATTACGAATGGCCAAGAAACATGAATTTACAACAGACACTAAAGAAACAACTTAAGATTAGATTAAAAAAAGCACTGTGCAATGAGCTGAAAAGCTTAGACGTTTTCCTGTGCATGGGTTAAAAACAAAAACAAACAAACAAACAAAACAACAACAACAACAAAAAAAAACTCATCTACAACTTTTTCTCAAAGATTAATATTCTAATATTAAATTTCAGAAATGTGGTCTCACTAATTGAAGTTTTCTCTGACTACTCTCCTCAAATTACACTGAATCTGTTATATCTCTGTAACACTACATATATTTTTAATTGTGACTTCTTCATGCTTTCTGAAATACCCAAAACAAAAACTTGAAATACCAGAGCCTTCAAGACTGTTTTTTGAATATTGTAGCACTCTTGTAAAGATGAGAACGTAGCTAGAGTTACTTGAAGAAGTGTGATTAAAATCATATGAGTTCTTTGATGTGATAAACTGAAAACAAAACAAAACAAAACAAAAAAACTACAAAGCAAATGAAGTGTTTTCTGTGTGTGTGTGTGTGATCTAAGACTTTGAAGAGTGAAATAATATATTCTCCATGCCTTTAATTTTGCTTAAGAATATTCCAGAAGTAAATTCAGTCATTTAGTATCCCACCTAATCTCATTTAATACCCCAGAATATAAGTTAAGTATAAGTAGAAAACTTAAAAGAGGTACATTTTAGGAAAAAGAAAGAAAATTGGAAATCTCGGAGTATGTCCCCTAACTTAATATTAAATATACGGTGTTGCTCCCCAATAAGTTGACTACAGCCTCCTTAATTGTTCACTGATCATGCATTCTGATCACTACTGAGATTTATAAGATTTGTGTCAATGTGTAAGAACATTATGCTAAACTTTATTAAACACTTCTAAAGATTTGAACCCTTTAAGCTTTTTTATCTTTTTAAACATTTGTTAGTTTGATGGATTTTTTGTACTTGTCGGAGTTACATACAAATATATTGTTATTAATCTGTTCCTTTGGAATTGTTTTAACTTTAGATTTTTAATTTAAAAGGTTAAAAGACAACTTTTGCCATAAAATTTATAAATATTAAGCAAATCTCAAATCTTGCTCCACTGCATAGGAGCATATATTTAAACATATATATATGTTTGCAGCATGTATAAGTGTATTTTTTTTGCATCTGTATAGATATAAACATAATTTAATGCAAATATTCAGTATTTAACCTTAGCTGTTCTAGACTGGAAAGTATCACAAAAAACAGTTGAAGGTACTACTGTAGATTTCCTATAGCTACTTTTCCCCTACATTCCCACTACTTGCCTGCTGTTGCTAACGGCATCAACTACAAAACAAGGTTTCAATATCAAAAACTTGCTGCACTGAAACTAGGGCAGCAATGGGATCAAATAACTAGGGGACAGGAAAACATACGTCAAGACCACTTCTTTCAGTGGGGTCTTGGGCTTTCCAAAAGAGGTTTAAACTAACTGTGGAACCACAAGACCTGGAAGAGAACAACAAAAAAAAGTTTCTTACTAGAAGACATGTCATTAAACTGATGTTTCTGTCACCTATTTTCTTCAAAGAATAATCATAGTTTAATGTTATTTTCCATCAATAGGAGAAAATATCCAATATAACTGCAGTTAACAAGAAGTTTAGTTTGCTGGAAGGAGTTGGAAAAATAACCATGTGTACTTTAGTTTTATGAACACTTTTGGCAGATTTTGTAGTCAGCATAAAACAACATCACAAAGTTCTATTAAAAATAATATGTTTTTTATGTTTTCCATTACTGTGTGGAAAATGCTTTTTTTTTCCCTTTTTTTTTTTTTTAATTTGTACATTTATTTACATTTCAACTCTGAATGAAGTTCCTTACAGAGACTTATCTGTCCATGGTTCTATAACTCTGCTAGGCTTCTTTACCTCCTGCCATTGCAAGTATCAACAAGTATTTTATTCAGCTGTGCTCAACTGAAAACAGAAAGTGTTCAGCAAATTAACACTAAACATGTTAACTAATTAAGGCAGGGAAAGCATTTCTTTCAGTATCAGCACCAAATTAAACACTTTAACATTTCCTGCATTCTTTTGCTCTTAACCACAAAGAGTTATGATTTGCTGTTTGATTCAACACACAGTTCAACAAAGAGCACACCAGAGAGGTTTCTGCTACTGTAACAAAGCTGTTAACAGGCAAAGAAATGTAATAAGGCCAAAAGACAAGAAAACAATATATTTATCGGTAAATATGTAGTAAATAATAAACCTGTGTTAAGTGAAAGAATATTATGCCTAAAAGCTAGTAGTCTGTTTCATTTTGATATAAACTTTATTTTATGAAAGTTATAGTCAAGTGTTTGATGAAAAACTTGCAATAAATATATCTCTGTACTGCTTCTGTGTGTGTGATTTAGAGATCTGAAGTATAGTTTACAACTTTTAGTGGAAAGAGAACGAATGTCAAAGATCAGGTCTTTTATTTTCTCTTTATCAGGTATCTCTCCTTCTTAAAATGCATTGTAGTTAAAGCAGAAGCATCCTGGAAGCTAACAATGAGTGATCATTACATCTTATATTTAAAATATATTAAAACAAGAACATTGTTCAGTGATAGTATTAAGTTATCTTCCTGTATAATCAGTATTATAAAATAACCCAGTCATATAATTAAATACCTACCTTGCTTGTGTGATGAACACTGGATTAGCTGTATGGGCATGTTCTGTTAAATATGTTATGGATGCAGATTGGTGAATCTATAGAATGTTTACCCTCCAAAGTTTAAGCCTGGAACATGAATATTTTATGGAAAGCAGACGTTTTTATTTTTGGTATAAAAGTACTCATCAGAGTGACATTCAGTAGTAATTATTATTTAGCTCTAGCTTTTCCAGCTTTAAGGATTTATATGCTTCTGCTTATACTTACACAGAACACAACATTAAGATGAACATTCATGTTTTCGTCTACAGTAAATGCAAGAAAGAATTTTAGCAATCAAATGCACTGCAGGTAAAATGCAAATAGAATAGCACTGCGGGTAAAATGCAAATAGAATAACTCATGGGTAGGCCACAATAGTCTTTTACTATTTTGGACAATTAGAAGTAAATTGAACAGCATGTGATAGTACCAATAACAAACATCATAATGTACATATAGAGTACTCTATTCTGCCATCTTTTCCAAACAACTACACTAAACCTGTCACTAGGTAGTGAGATAAATCTTTCCAATTCTAATATTTTATTTAAAATAAAACTTTGTTTTGATTTTAAGATTTTTGGAACCAGCAAATGATACCATGTATTCCCTCTGGGCAGGGTGGGAGGAAGTTTCTCCATCTGAATATAATAAATATCCTAATCAAATTTTCTTTGACAAGTCAAATTTTCTTTCTCTGAGTTTTGTACATAATGTGCATTTTACAGACAGGATTAAAAAGCAATCCACCTGCTTAAAAATATGTCTTACTGTAGAGGTTGCACTCGGAAATTTTCTTAACTGTCATTGTCTGCAGTAAACATCTGGTTCTCTTAATTCGTTCAATATCTTTCTCCAATTTCCCTTCTTTTTGTGTATGCCAAAGTAACAGTATGCTCTTGGCTCTTTAAAGGATATAACTCACAGACAGAGGTTTTGTAGAAATGGGAATAAGAGACAACTGTCTAAGCTGCTGAGTATACAAAAGAAGGGAATTTTAATCTGCACCCACTTTCTACACCAAGAGGAACCTCCTTGCTCTGAGAAAATAAATGACAGAGTTGATTATTTGGACTGTGACATACTCAGAGCAATCAGCTGTAGATCAGAAAAGTCCATCCTTTACCTGTCTTCAGGTATGCTATCTGACGTAGCATATTTCCATTGTCTAGTGGAAACATGTAGAATACTTATCTTTTCACTTTTTTTTTTTCCAAAAAAATTAAGCCTTGTGAGTTCCTATTAAGAAGTTCATAAACTTTTGCTTAAAGTATTTACTTGATTTTACATTTTTCACAAGATTTTGATATCACTGGAGCAAAACCCAATATGGTTTCTTTTGGCATTCTTTGTGAATTCTCATTCAGTGTTTTTGCATGAAATAAGTAAGAAGATGGAGAATGAAGACTGGATTAAAAATAATTGGAATTAATTTTTAGGCCATGTGAACCACTTGGAAAGAAAAAGAAAAGCAAGGATATTTAATATGCATAAGACGTGTGCTCAGAAGATATCTCAGTACCTCATTCACCAATTCCAGTAATTCCTTCCAGTACTTATCAAAAAAAGATATATAGAGGAGATAACAGGAGCTAACCTGCATAACGAAATTACTTGTAAAATTTAGAAAAGCTGTTGTCATTTGACCAAATCAAGATCATTTTCAGGCTTAAATGTTCACATGGGAGTACGTCATGGTAAGACAAGTACCATAGACACTATGAGAAGTCTGATAACATTCTCCTTGAAAAGTCTCCTTCCAGTGAAGATCCCCTTCTACTAGGATAAACCATACTTTCCTGTGAAGCACCACGCCTCTCAGTAAATATTCCTAAACTGGTTACCTTCTTGCTTCTTGTTTTTCCTTCTCAGCAGAAAAGGAGAGCAGGAAATAGCTGATGGATGATACAGTGATTCTGCAGTTTGGCATTCAAAGGGAAGGGTGTTGATAATGATGATGTCTAGTAAATCTACTTTAAAATACTAAATGCACACATGACCATAGCTTCAGTAATTCAGGGAAAAGCTAAGAAATATTTTAGAGTTGACTTAATTGGTATCAGTGTCAGATCTAGCCTCAGAAACAGCAGTCTTAAGTTATTTATTTATTCATTTATTTATTTATTTATTTTACTCTGAGGAAAACCTAGGCAATACATACATATAATATTCAGTTAAAAATAAATAATAATAATAATACTTTTTAAAGTGTTTTGTTGTTGTTGTTGTTGTTTTTCCCCCAAAAAAATCTGAATTTGGAAGAGGTATCTGTCATAAAGAATTGGCTTCTTTTAAGATCATGTGTGAGATAATTTACAGACCTTAATAACTATTTAGAATTCTACTTAAATTTGTCATAAAAAAACACTCAAGTAAATAACCAAAATAAATTATGCAGCATAAATTAAATGCCGAAAATTCTTCCAAGCTTAGTCATTAAAATGACACTGAGGCATCTATATACATACACATGCAGACATTATTAATGTCATGCATACTTATGTTACTTGATGTTGATAAACTTGTGTAATTCTTTTCCAAAGTCCTTGCTATTACCCAACTGGAAGCACTTAATAAAACTGGTGTGATTCTTTTCCAAAGTTCTTTCTATTTACCCAACTGGAAGAACTAAATGAGTATCATTGTGTCATTTGGTGCCACTTTTTTATTATTATTAGTAGTAGTAGTAGTAAAATATATGTCTAGCTTACTACAATTCCCTGTGTAACTTCCAATAAACATAATTCACTGCAGGATTTCAGAAAAATCTTTGATTATGGTAGACCTTGAACAACCACTGAGATACAGAAAATCAAATTTCAGGCTGCTCTCACATGAAGTGGAAGCAGGAACCTATCTCAGTCATGACTAGGGCATTAGTGACTAAACTACCTCACATTCTTAATAGACAGTTGGTTCTCTTTCTTTGACTACGCTAGTACCATGAAAATGTCTTCAACACTGATGATGGGCTGGGGATCCCAGGTGCCCTGAGTTGGAGGAGCATCTTTGCAGGAGCAATAATCTCCCAGACAACTCCAAACTTGTGGAGGATTTGCTGCTTCAGGTAGATGCATATAAGCCTATGAGGCTCAATGGGATTTATCCCCTGGCTGATGTCATTGTGAAACTTCTTTCAGTTCTTTTTCAACAGTTTTGGGAATCTGGAGATGTCCCAGCTAACTGGAAGCTAGCAAAAGCAACAAAGTTGTCCTAGTTTTCAAGAAGGGCCAGACAGACCTGTCAGTCTCATTTCGGAGCTTGGTAAAATTTTGGAGATTATTGTGAGAGTCATTGAAAAACACCTGAAAGACAACACAGTCACTGGTCATAGCCAACACAGGTTTACAGGGGAAAAGTCCTGTTTAACAAACTTAATTCTCTTTTATGACAAAAGTACCATCTGACTGACAAAGAGAAGCCAGTTGATGTAATCTTCTTAAATTTCAGCAAAGCATTCAATATGGTTTCTCACAGTATCCTTCTGGAGACAATGTCCAGCATACAGCTAGACAAATACATAATACGATGGGTGAACAATTGACTGATGGGTCAGGCTTAACTTTTAGTGTAAATGGTGTTAAGTCAGACTGGTGGTCACTAGAGGGGTTCCTTAAGGCTCCATTTCAGGGCTAGTTGTCTTTAATGTTTTCATAAATGACTTGGATACAGGACTTGAAGGTGTACTAAGTTTTCAGATGACAATCAATTGGGAGGAGCTGTTGATTCCCTTAAGTGTAGAGAGGCCTTGCAGAGAGATATTGACAAAGTAGAGGGCAGGGCAATCACCAATATTATGAAGTTTAACAAAAGCAAGTGCTGCATTTTGCACTTTGGACAGGGCAACCCTGGATATATGTACAGACTGAGGAATGAGAGACATCATCGGTTCTGAAGTTTCCAGTTGATGACAAATTAAATATGAGTCAACAGTGTGCCCTGGCAGCCAAATAGCCAATTGTATCCTGGGGTGATGAAGTACAGAATTGCTACACAGTTGAGGGAAGTGATTGTCCCACTCCACTCCAAAGTAAAGGCATGAAGATGGGTCAGAGAAGGTTTGGGTTGCATATCAGGAAAAGGTTCTTCACCAAGAGAGTGTTTGGGCACTGGAACATGCTCCCCAGGGCAGTGGTCATGACACCAAGGCAGCTGGGGTTCAAGAAATGTTTGGATAACACTCTCAGATATATGGTTTGATTGTTGTGAGGTCTTGTGTGAAGCTAGGAGTGGGACTTGATGATCCTTGTGTGTCAATTCCAATTCAGGGTATTCTATGATTTTATGATTTCTTAGTTCGTATTTTGCTGTACTGTGTAGTGTATGATTAAAGAGTACAACTGCACAGCAAAGACGAAAGGTATTTTACAGTTTTATTTTACAGTTTTAACTGTAATTCTGACCCACACACAGTCTTCTAGGTGAAGGTGGACATCACATGACAACTTGGTCATGTAAGAATGAAAATGGTCACGCAGGAGAATCTCCTGCAATTCTTTCATCTCCAGAGACAGTTCATGTGCCAGCAACTTGGATGGAGGCCTTTAGTTGCCACCCACTGCCTATAGTGCAACATACAAAATCAGTTCTTTACAACAGTTGAAATGGGAATGATTTTCACTGCACAAGTGTTCCCTCAAAATTCCAGAAATAAATCTCAATAATAACTACCATACTTTATCCAAAAATACATTCTTATTAAGGTAATAATATACAGTCTGGGTAAATTTACTATAAGGGAGAGGCAAGAATGGCTGCTGTAGAAAGGAAGGCAAGCCAGGAGTAGCTGGTGACTTCAGGACAATACCTGTAGGGATAAGGGTAGAATCCCACTACATTCACACAAGTAAAGCAGAGAAAGTCTGGTGGCAGTTGTAAAGATATCAGTGGTTGCCAATCAAGTCTGTAATGATGGACCAAGTCCAAAGTCAAGTTTTGAAGGCAAGTCAGCATACAGATTCACAGGGCTTATGGTCAGGCATATCTGTAATGTAGTTCAGGAAAGGCCCAAGGATGAGGGGATGAGCTTGAAGGTAAGCCCCAAGTGATGAGGGAGCACCTCACAGCTCTTTCACATGTAGCAGATTCCCAGCAGACAGTTCACAGTGTTGTGCTGTATCAGAAGTGGCACTGAACGTAGGCAGATAAACTCCAGAAAAAGGGTATGACAGTTCGCTGTCATGCTCCAAGAGTCCTTAAAATCAAGCAGTATAAACCTCTTTCTGGGACTTTAAAATAAATTATCCTGTTACAATTAAACAGGACTCAGGCAAAAATAAGTATTTAATTTAGCTAGTTAGATAAATGTTATTTAAAAATATATATTTCTTACCCAAAGCCTCACACTCCACTTGGAATCTTCAACAATTTTAATAGTCTCCTCTTTCTATTGGAAAATTTATGAAGAGGGTTTGTAAATGTATAGTAAATAGAAAACACATAAGATGAAGAAGATGCTGAAAAATAGGCAAGCAAAAGTGAAAATATCATCTAAAATTTCCTTGTAATGAATGTTTGATTAATACTGTCACTAGTAAAAAGTCTATTTATAACTTCCAAATAAGATTTTACTGCTTTTTGTTGTTGTTGTTGTTATTCTCTTTAATCATAGATCAAAATATTAAATTTAAAATGCAGCCAAGGTGCTTCTTTCTAATCATTAAATCATTTTAGCAAAATCTGTTGGTAGAAACAGAGGTTTCAGAATCTTGAGCTCCTTGGATGTGCTTGTTATTTTTATCCACAGCTGACGTGCTCAGGAAGAAGAGCAATTTTGTTTACTCCCAGGTGGTTTAAATTTGATTTGAACTCACAGCTGAGTTTAAGCTGATGAATAGCTTTTTATTGAACATGAATAAATTGAGAAATTCAGATTAGTCAGCCACTTTTTCTTCATAATTTAAATTCCGGAGAAGATGCATTTAGCAAAAATAGAACACAAAGTTATTCTACAGAACACATAAACTCAAAAGTTGATGAATTGTACCTGATGACTACCTGAATTAATAACATCATTAATGAATTGAATGCTGTTCTAGATATTTTCAATATTAGTATTTATATGAAAAAGAATTCATGAAAAACAAAGGGAGAACAATAGCCATCACAATGGCCATCAAAGATAAAAAGAAGTGAATGTATGATCCGACCAATATACAGACCAATACAGAGAGACATTAATGCTAGTAAACACAAGGCAGCTTTTATCTACGTAGGCTGGATATATACTGTAACAATATATATATACATATATATATATATATATACTGTAACATAAAAAAAACATTTATATTTATACATAAAAGCAGAGAAATATCAACTAGCTGGTCTTTTGAGAACTACACAATGTTGAGCACCTCGCAAGCATTCAGTACAAATTCAGAATTTGAAACCTTTTCTCATATGAGAGAAGGTAATCCTAACAATCCCTTCTGGAGTCAAGTGGCATTATATGAAAATAAGAAAATCAAAATCTGTCTGTCTGTTCACTGATAAGACAAAGGCATGATTAAAGTTAAGTGCAGAGTTTCAGTTATGTCTATTTTTTCTTCCCTGTTAAAATACTAATCATTTTTCTATTTCTGCAGAATAAATAAAATAAAATAAAATAAAATAAAATAAAATAAAATAAAATAAAATAAAGTTTTAATATGAATTTTACATATGTGTATTTTTATATAAATATGTTTGTGCTTATGTGGAAAATGTTTTTAGAAAAAATAATAAGTGCTAAATACTTTTTTTTTTTCTTGTTGAAGCACCTAGGTAGCAGTGGCAGTTACTTCTTATACACCAGTTCTTTCTTATAAACACCACAAAGCCGTTCTCTCACCCTCTCCCCTCCCTCTCTGGGATGGGGGAGAGAAACGAGAAAACTGAAGCCTGTGAGTTGAGACAGAGACAGTTTATTAGGACATAAAATAAAATATAATGTAATAATAATAATAATGAATAATAATAATAATAATATGTACAAAACATGTGATGCACAATGCAATTGCTCACCACCCGCCGACCTATGCCCAGCCTATCCCTGAGCAGCTGGCCCCCCCACCCCAGCTAGCCACCCCTATATATTGTTTAGCATGATGTTAGATGGTATGGAATACCCCTTTGGCCAGTTTGGGTCAGCTGTCCTGGGTCTGTCCACTCACAGCTCCTGCTGCACCCCTAGCCTGCTTACTGGCAGGACAGAGCGAGAAGCTGAAAAGTCCTTGGCTTAGTGTAAGCTCTGCTCTGCACCAATTAAAACATCAGCGTGTTATCCACACTATTCTCATCCTAATCCAAAACATAGCACCCTACCAGCTACCAGGAGGAAAATTAACTCTATCCTAGATAAAACCAGGACAGAATGACAAAATGTGAGTCTGCTGTTGAAATAAAGAAGGAAAAGGACTAACCAACAGATGAAATATTGTAAAGCCTTCCTTTGTATTTAGTGGAAAGCTCATTAAAGATGTTAATCTGGCTTTTGGAGAATTGGTGACACTCCTCTGAAAACAGAAAGTTCTGACACTATATTAGTTCCTCTAAAGACGGAGAGCTTGTGGTGGGAGTTGAGAGTTTGTTTGTTCTTGTTTAATACACAAGCATTACTCTGTAGCACTGAAAAATAATAACTGGAAACATTTTAGCTTAATGATATAGAAATCTCAGATAATATCAACTTCTTAGTGGACAGTCTTTCATAAGAAGAGTTCCCTAAATAGTTGTTTAAATAAACTTATAAACATTTAGTAACTTATCTATAGTTACCTATTATCTCTTATTATTATAGTTATTTCATTTTATTTATATTCTATTTTATTTATAGTTTATTACCTATTATCTATTATTATTATAGTTATCTATTATTATTATAGTTGTGTACTATTATCTATTAATAAATAGTTATCTATTTTGTGCTATCATAGATGTTTTTGTCATATCTTCGTTTTACATATATTTCCCACAACTTAGATAGATCTTTAAAAGAGATGAAAAACACCTGCAAAAAAATAAAAAATAAAAATAAAAATAAAAAATCATAGGAGCTTTTTAAACCCTGGAGATAACTGCAGACTTCTAACAAATAATCTATTGTCTGTTTATTTAATATATTTATAAATCCAAGTGGTTTCTTATTATTTGGTAGTTAGTAGTAAAATATCCTTTAAAAATAACACTTGGGTTTATACATTTATTTAGGAAACATCTTTTAACATCTGAGTGCAGAGCTAAGCAGTATGATAGGCAAAATTTCATTTACAAGGATTAAATTCAAATCAACTTTTTTACATCTTTAGTACAATAGTCTGAATTTAAAGTTATTCACACATCAGATTGAAAGGGGGAGTTTTCATACCTTCAACCTGGTTCTAAACTTGAAGGTGAGTCACTTAGCTCAATTTCTAAGAGCACTTGTTTTACCTTCTCTGTTTTCTTATAAACAAAATGGGACATATATTTGGAAGGAACTCTTAGAATCATGGAATCATAGAATCATAGGATGGTTTGGATTGGAAGGGATGTTAAAAATCATCTAGTTCCAAATCCCATGTCATGGGCAGGGATAGTTTCCATTAGACCATGTTGCCCAAAGTTGTGTCCAACCTGGCATTGAACACTTCCAGGGAGTGGCCATCCCCAACTTCTGTGGTCAACCTGTTCCCTGTTCTAGTGCCTCACTTGTCTAAAAATCTTGTAAAGATTTATTTTTTTTTTCCAAATCTAAGTCTAAATCCACCCTCTTTTAGCTTAAAAGAGTTACTCTTTGTCCTATCAGTACACTCCCTGATGAAGAATCCCTCCCCATCTTTTCTGTAGAGCCCCTTTAGGTACTGGAAAGCCACTATAAGGTCTCCCTGGAGCCACGTCTTCTCTAGGCTATATAAACTCAACTTTCTCAGTCTTTCTTTGTAGGAGAGGTTCTCCAGCCCTCTGATCATCTCTGTCACCTTCCTCTGTCTACGTCTTTCTTATGCTGGGCGCCCCAGGACTGAACAGAGTACTCCAGGTGGGGTCTGATGAGAGCAGAGTTGAGGGGGAGAATCACCGCTCTTTACCTGCTAGCTACACTTCTTTTGAGGTAGCTCAGAGCATTGTTGTCTTTCTGAGATGCAAGCACAGAATACCAGGTCATGCTGAGCTTTTTGTCCACTGGGGATCCTAAGTCCTTTTCTGCATAGCTGCTCTTTATCCACTCATTGCCTGTTCTACTTTGGGATTGTCCTAGCCCAGGTGAAAGATCTTGCACTTGGAAATGTTGAACCACATGTTATTTTCTTGAGAACAATAAGCCTTCTCAAGACGCATGAAATATATGTGGGGGGCATTATATGACGGATGATAGTATGCTAATGTTCTTTAGAAATTACCCTTCTCAATTAAAATACAAAATTGACAAGAGGTATGATTATTCTAGAGTTTTACAAATGTTTTGAAACAAGTTTGGTTTAATTTATTGTTTACCAATAAATATAAGCAAATGGGTAGAGTAATATTTTTTACTAGGTATCTGATTAAGGTTTCAGTTCAAAAAAGTGGCTAAAATTTAAATAAACAAGTAGACCAAACACTTCTTAATATTTCTGTGTTCCTAGATACACAAAATTGACATTTCAATTTGCTTATAATAGAATCATAGAATCATTTAGGTTGGAAAAGACCTCTTAAGATCATCTAGTCCAACCTTTAACCTAGCACTGGCAAGTCCACCATTAAACCATGTCACTAAGCTCCACACCTACATGTTCTTTGAAGACCTCCAAGGATGGTGACTTGGAACTTCCCTGGGCAGCCTGTTCCTATACTTCACAGTCCCTTCAGTGAATATTTTTATTTTATTTTATTATTTTTTACCAATATCCATCCTAAACCTCCCCTTGCCCAACTTAAGGCCATATTCTCTTGTCTTATCACTTAGTGCTTGAGAGAAAAGGCTGATCTCGACCTTGCTATAGCATCCTTTAATGAAATTGTAGAGCATGATAAGGTGTCTCTTGAGCCTCCTTTTTTCAGATAGGAAAAAGAATCACAATTATATGATAAGTAAAATTTTGCACTGAGAAATAGAAAAGTGTCATATTCGAACTTCTGCCCATCTCCAGGCAAGGGTAAATTGTATGTAGAATATAATATACAACTGTATATACATCTAGTACTAAAAATGAATGATAGAAACCCTGAGAGTAGTGAGCATCGTTTTATGCCAAATACATTTTAGGAGTAGATACCAGTTATGACGACAAAGATATCTAAAACTGTATTGTAGACAGCAGTCAATAATAAGAGTATGTTGCATTAAAATAGAAAGAAATTATCGGTACCTTATAAAGATTGTATAATTATTTCCGTAGTGAATGCATACCAAACACAAATGATGTAGAAACTTCTTTTCATAGAGACGCTGTAGCAGTGTAGCACCTTGTGGCATTAGACAGAAGTTTTATGTAAGCTGATATTTCTGAAAAATTTCTTCAATTTCAAATGTTTTTAAATTTGTTTGTGTTGGTAGACCTTTGAGATAATGAAATACAAATGCATGTGATATAATGAATAAAGGTACACATATGATTTAAACTCAAAGTAAATTAGTTAATTATAAATAAGTTACATTAATTAAACGTACACCTGAGTGTTTGATATATTAAATAGTTCAGTTATACCTAAATTTTTAATTTTACTTATTCTTTAGTTTATGAAATAAAGAATTATTCTGTGCTGATTTATTTTCCAGCACACACCACTAGCATCATTCCCAATTTACTTAATATCTATCTTCTTTACTACCATTAAAGAATTTCTATTATTATTTTTAATTTGTGGTTATGAATCACAGTCACAGATTGTTTTGGCTTAAGTCAATATTTCAGTATGTTAAAATTATTTAAATCCTTGGTGTGGGAAGAGAGATATATCAGGAATAGAAAAGAGTAATGTTCTGGCCACACTGCTTAAACAAGATGACTATGAAATAATGTTTTGTGATTCTGTGTCTTAAAGGAAATTTATTCCATAGATTCCATGTAATTGGAGATAAAATGGCATTCTTGGTCAACTGGCATGACTGACAATAAATGGTTACAAATAGTAACTAAACAGTACGTGAATAGTAACAACATATACACAAAGCAGTATATCCTGCTTATAAAGGACAGCTGGTAGTAGTGACATAAACATATTATTTCACTTTATTAATTCACTTTTCTAGGTCTGTCTATGTCACAGATAAAATATATTTCAGTCATAAAAGAGAAGCATCAATATATTTATTGATATAATGGAGTGATATAACAAAGCTTAATTGTAAATAAGACAGCAAATTAACAAGATTTGAGATAGCAAATCCACTTTATTATTTCCTGCATAGACGCCAGGGTAAGTCGGATGTTTCAGGGAAACCCTCCTGTTGAGTCATGAGATTCAAAATGGATCCCCTTTCTTTATGAACTCCTTGAACCAAAGATGTAAGCAGCCTAGGTGTAGCTGAATCCACTCCTAGTGCTAGACTTGGTTGATGGTTTATGTTGGTTAAGATTGTGGATTGTATGTGCACAATCAATCTAAGATATAATCTCGGTAAAGCTTACAAAGTTTAGGAAGCTATTAATCACTTACCAAGGATCTTTTGTGGCAAGGAATTTCTCATAAGTAGTACGAAATCTCTGCAGCAGGAGGGACCTTGAGAAGCATCCCTACGCAAAGGTAGATCCTGTCATACATCTAGCTGTCATGAAGAAGAGTTCAAAGGGTTCAGACTGCTCATTAATTATGTGGCAAGATGATGCACTAATACTCATATCATTGTCTTTTTTTGTTGGTGGTAGTGGTGGTTGTGTTATTTTTTAGTTCGTTGTCTGGTTTTTTGATTGTTTGTTTGTTGCTTGTTTTTGTGCGTGCTCTATTGTTTCTCAGCTTGTGCTGACATTTGGTTGTTATCTACATTAACAAGGCCTTGAGTGTAGCCATTACCCTGGTCACTGGCCTTAGGTGCAATGGCCAGTGTTCAAGAAAGAAAACAACCAGACGAAAGGAGAAATGGAGCGGGAACATAATGTCACATCCTAACAGCCTTGGATTTTGAAGATATTCTCCACTGTATAAGCTAATAGCAATGATTCAATTGTAGCTTTGGTATTGCTGCTGTTAAGCAGGCTGCTTCTGTAAAATATGCTTACAGAGTACACACACTTTTAGTACTTCTGAATACAAATTGGTTGTATCATTCAAGATTTTTAACACAATCTGAGTAAGATTCTCAGAAATAATCAATAAGATAGATACATTTGAACAATGCATATAAGTATCTTAAGCTTTCCTTGACTGAGGTGGACAACAGATTTTTCTGTTTTTGTAGTTGTTTGTTCTCAAGGTAAATTTTTCATAAGTCCATCAGCAATTTGCCTTCAATAGCTGTTGTCCCTAAGGACACATGCATCTTCCTCCCTTTCCATCTGTCTCTAGATATCCTAATAACTTTAACAAATTTTTCAGTAGTGCTTAAACCTGCAAAGCATTCTGGAATGATTCCTCAGCTATTTGGGGAAAGTTAAGTGTGGAAATAATGAGGCTTATACAGGATTAGGATCATTCTTAGTTTAAATAAGGTTTCACAAAATGAACAGATGTTAACAGAATTGAATGACTGTTTCCATGTTGGTATTGTCAGTTTCCTCATGAAAATTAATATATTTTAGGTTTATTTTCAGTCTTTTAAGACTTCTGAGATTCTCCTCTGAATTCAGAGAAACATTTATTTTTCCCTGTACTTAAATTCTGTATCCCATATCTCATCCCAGAGATAAGAAGGACATCTGCTGAAAAAGCTTGATTTAGGCCGATACTGTCTTCCTGATACAAAACTTTTCCTCTAATATTTAGAGTCGTCTTCCTTTATTCTCCAGATGGTTTTGGCAGTTGATATTCTTCCTTGCTCCATAGAGAATCCAGGTCTGCTATGTTGATTAACAGGTTAAAATAATATCTAGATAAGTTCTGGTTATATAGGATCAAATTATCTTCTTGATTTGTATGTGTTGGGTGAAGACAAAATTGTTAAAAGGTGGCTTTGATCTGTTGACCTTGACCATAAATAGCATCACTACTGACTTGACTGATATTCATAAAGAAAAAATTATTTGGTGGAAAATATGATAAAGATTAAGATCATTTCATTAAAGAGTGGTTAGACATTTGAATGGGTTGCCCAGGGAGATGGTAGAGGCAGCATCCCTGGGAGTGTTTAAAGAAAGTTGTATGTGTTACTTAAGGACATGATTTAACAGGTAATATTAATGGTAGGGGGATGGTTGGACTACATGATCCAGGAGGTCTTTTCCAACCTTAATGATTATATGATTCTATGATTTAATCTATTGAGATCTAAGAATCTGTCATTGGTTGGTTCACATAAAACTGCTATTCAAAGCTGTCTTTTTTCTGATCTGTGCATCTGATCTCTATATTTTTTTCCTGTGTTTTGCTTTATGATATACCTATTGAATTTTAAAATGATGCATGGCATGAAAATTTCTCCACAACACACAGGTAATATAAATAATTTTATTGGTATTGTGATCAAATAAACAATAGTACACAACCCTACTTCCTTTAAGATGAGTGTATTCATCATCTTGTTTATTTCCATGTCTACTTTTAAAACCTTATACCCTCTGTTTCATAAAGCAGACATCAACGGTCTCCCATTCCTGCTGAAATTAGTTGTATGGGAGTCGATACATTAGTACAAGGAAGACAGTTTATCCCCATTTTATATAAAATATAAAAAGAAGGTAAGGTAAGGTATTTTTCTCATTAGAAAAACAGGAAAGTCAGGAAAAGCAAAGGGCAAGATTTTTAAAGATGCTTACTAAGGCTGAATACATATCTTCTACTAAATTTTCACAGACAACCTTGAAAATTTTAGCCTAGGTATTTATTTTTCAACTTACAGATGGTTTTAGTTATTTGTACAAGACCTGTCATATTATTCATTCCTTAGTGATCTGTTTTTAGTGGCTCACAAACCAAATAACAGCTTTTCAGTTGCATTGATGTTCCTTTGGCACATTCTAAAATCATTGCATAGTCATTTATTTATGTGAGCCACTCTATTATTTTTTTTTGCTATTTTATGCTACAGTCAATGGGCAACAGATTCCCTAAGTGAGGAAAAAGAATTATTCTCAAAGTTGATCATCTATTTTGAGATGAAAAGTGTTGTTTTTTACATTAAGGTGTGGAATATTGCTAATGTTAAAAGATATAACATAAAGGATCTTTAGCAGAAGTAGCTGATGAAGCAGCTTTAGTCTAAGCTATTTTCACTTTCTAATTTGCTGACTGCCCAAGTTAGGCCAATAAGCAGTTTTGCTAGCAAATTGCATTGATAAACTGGACTGACAGGAATCTAAGAATCAAAAGAATAGAGAGGTACTGTGCCTAATTCTATATGTTGATTCACTGTCCATCTGGGTTTCTACCAACCTAGTTCCTTATGTAAAGTAGAGGCTGTACATATAATTGTTACTAGTTTGTGGTGTTCCAGGATCACTCTAATCTATTAGTGTTTGCATGTGTGTGGTGGTTTTAGTCAGCTGGGCAGCTGAGCTCCACCACAACCTCCTCACTCTTCCTCCTCAAAGGAAAAAGAGGAGAAAATACTATGAAAATGGTTCAAGGGTTGAGTTAAGGGCAGGGAGATCACTCAACAATTATGTCACAGGCAAAACAGATTAAGTATAGGAAGATTAATAAAATTTATTACCTATTACTAACAAGCTAGAGCAGTAAGAAGTAAATAAATAGATAAATAAATAAATAAGAAAAAAAAAAAAAAAAAAAAGCTTTCCCTGCCATCCACCCTCTTCCACCTCCTTCCCCCAAGCAGTGCAGGGGAATGGAGGAATAGGAGAAATAGAGGAATAGTGGCTGTGGTCAGTACCTAACACTTCGTCTCCTCTGCTCCTTCTCAGTCACTCTCTTCCCCTGCTCCAGCATGGGGTCCCTCCCACGGGATGCTATCCTTCCTGAACTGATCCTGCATGGGCTTCCTACAAGCAGCAGCCCTTCAAGAACTGCTCCAATTTGGCTCTGTACCATGGGGTCCATCCATCAGGAGCAAACTGCTCCAACATGGGACCCTCATGGGAAGCATGCTCCTGCATGGGTTCTTCTCCATGGGCCACAGGTCTGGCCCTGAGTCTGCTCCGGCAGGAGCTCTCCACAGGCCACAGCCTCCTTCAGGGTAGATCCACCTGCTCCACCGTAGGCTGTTCCACGGGCTGCAGCATGGAGATCTGCTCCATGTGGCACCCACAGGCTGCAGGGTGACCGCCAGCTCCACCAGGGGCCCCTCCATAGGCCACAAAGGAACTTCAGCTCCGGCACCTGGAGCACCTCCTCCCTCTCCTTCTTCACTGACCTTGTTGTCTGCAAGGCTTTTTCTCACTCCACAATCTCCCAGCTGCTGTTGCCCTACAGGTGGTTTTTTTTGTTTGTTTGTTTGTTTGTTTTTGTTTGTTTGTTTCCCAGTCTTAAAAAATATGCTCTCAAAGAGGTGCAAACAATATTGTTTATTGGCTTGGCTCTGGCCAGTGACAGGTCCCTTTGGAGCTGGCTAAAACTGGCTCTTAACTAACATGGGGCAGCTTCTGTATCCTCTCAGAGGTCAATCCTGTAGCCCCCAGCTACCAAAACCGTGCCATGTAAACCCAATATCCCAGAACCTTCAACACCCACTCTTTTCCTCTACAGAACAGAGCTTTTTAGCCCTCACTACTCAGTAATGTAGATGCTGTCTCAGCATCCACTGTTAGTATCTAATTAAGCTACAGTTACACTCATAGAATCATGGAATCATAGAATCATTCAGGTTGGAAAAGACCTCTAAGATCATCTAGTCCAACCTTCAACCTAGAACTGACAAGTCCACCACTAAAGCTTGCTACCAAGTTTTACATCTACATGTTTCTTGAAGACCCCCAAGGTTGGTGACTCAACAACTGAGCAGCCTACTCCAATGCCACACAACTCTTTCAGTAAAGAAATTTATTTTAATATCCAACCTAAACCTCCCCTGACACAACCTGAGGACGTTTTCCTTCATCTTATCACTTGGTGCTTGGGAGAAAAGCCCAGTCCCCACCTTGCACATTCTCCTTTGACCATGTTGAACAACAGAAGTCATTCATAACTTTGCTTTCTCAGTTTATTTTTAGAAAGTGAGGGAAAATATACAAGGTTAGGAGTATTATCTCATTTCGTTGTTGTACTTGCAGTAATTTGCTAATTTTTAGTACCTGATTTCTTTGCAGATTTTTCTGCAACAGGTGGAGAAACTTACAGAAAGGGTAAGTGAAAAAGAAGCAAAAAAAAAAAAAAAAAGCTATCATGGGGTAAAGAACGAATAAAGAATAATAAAAAGAATGTTTTTTTTTTTTTTCTAAAAGCATCTAAGGTTGTTTGCATCCTATTTCATTGCCTATAAAGCACATTTCACATTTAAAAAAAAAAAAAAAAAAAAGTCTTCCTGATTTTTCTTAATATTCTTTGTGACAAATTGTTAACACAAGTATTCTAGTATAAATATGAAGTAGAATTTGAATTGTGAGAGATATCTGGTATAAGTCTGGAATATTACTTTCTTATACTGGTTCATTCAGACATAGAAAGGTAAAGGTATAACGCAATGAAGGTAAAGGTATAACGCAATGAAGGTCACGCATAAATCTCACAAACGAACTGCTTAAGTTCATCTTGCAAGGAATGTATTCCAAGGTTCATTTTCTTCTTCAATATATCAATCTGACTTTAAAGCAGTTTTACAGAGCCTAGTCTTATTCATGAACGTTTTATGTAAAATGACGTTCCAATGTTTTATTTCAGACTTGTTTTTCACATTTGTCCACTTAGGGTGTTTTTTTGTTTTGTTTTTATTTTTGTTGTCATTGTCGTTGTCGTTGTCACTGTTGTTGTTTTATTTCTAGTTAACATATTATTACAGTACAAATTCTGATACATTGTCTTCCAAAGTTATTGTATCCTTATTCTGCTTCCATTTCTTATACCTTATGGAATTTAATACTGTACTTTTAACTGTTTCAGTCTTTAATTTTTACTGTTAATTGAATACTTCCTAATGTTCAACTAAGTTCCATAATGTGTTTTAGCTATCTCTGACTGGTGGCACTTACACAAATGTGATTAAGCGACGAACAGTTTGCACTTTTCTTAATGTTATCTGTCTAAAGTGAATTTTACTAGTAGTCCTGTGATATGTTCTTTTCTTTTCTCTTTTGTGTATTATGGACTATTTTTAAATATGGTAGATTTTTTTTATTAATATGGGTTTTCAGATATCTGAGAAATCTTTTTTTTTTTTTCCTTTGTCCACTTACCTCATTGTTTAATTTATCAGTTTCATTCTACTAGCTTGCTTTTGGGTTACATGTTTTCTGAAATCTTATTCAGAATTTCATCCTGAATCACCTCTGTGACTTTAATTTCATAGAGTCATAAAATCACAGAACCATAGTACAGCCCAGGTTGGAAGAAAGCTTCATCTGGTCCAATCTTATGTGGAAAAAAAAAGGATTATACACGAGATTATTTAGCACCCTGTCCAAACATATATTGAATTACATCCTTCTTGGGGGCAGATTTTACTATGACTTTGTGGAGGTTGTTCCAATGGTTGATTGATCTTACTGTAAATAAATAAATAAATAAATAAATAAATTTTAAAAGTTCCTTCTTATAGTAAGACAAAACCTCTCCCTATGCAACCTGTATCCATTGCCCCTTGTCTTCTCCATGTGGTTCCTTGTGAAGAGAGGGCCTTGATAGCCACCCTCTGAGTACTGGAATACAGTGATGAGGTGTGTCCTGTGACTTCTCTTTATTATTTGAAGGCCTAGATCCTTCAGTCTTTCCTCACAGGGCAGTTCCTCCAGCCCTTTGATAATCTTGGCCCTTGATCATGGCCCTCCAATAATCCCTCTTCAGTCTGTCTGTGTCTTTCCTGAATTGTGGGGACTAGAGCTGGATACTTGTCCATGTGTAACCTGACAAGCACTGACTAGAGTGGGGTGATCAAATCTCTTTTTTTGCTACTAATGTCCCTGCAGATGCAACTGAAGATCTGACTTACCTTCTTTGCTGGAGCAGTGCATTGCTAACTCATGTTCAGCTGTCCACCAGGACCCTTAGGTCCTTTATAGCAAGGTGGCTTCCTAGACACACAGACCCTGGCCAATGCTATCTCTTTAGTTGTGTCATCCCAAATGCAGGACCTTTCTCTTGTCTTTGTTAAAGTTCAGTCAGTCTTTGCCCACCCTTTCAGTCTGTCTAGGTCTGTTTGTAGGACAGCTCTCTGTATTAACCATTCAGTTTACTGTCATCTGAAAACTTGGCAAGTGTGCTTTCAGTCCCATTGTCCTGTCCATCTTATAAAGATGTTGAATAGCACAGGGCACAGTATCATTCTCTGGAGGACTCCAGACATTGCAGGCTGCCAGCCTGAGTAAAATACTTTGACCAGCATGCTTTGAGGGTAACCTCTTAGCTAGTTCCCCACCTATTTAGGAGGGACTCTTTGTCAGGAGTGTAGTAATAGGACAAGGAGTAATGGTTTTAAACTAGAAGAGGGTGGATGTAGACTAGATATTCAGCAGAAATTCTTTACAGTGAGGGTAGTAGAGTGCTGAAACAGATTGCTCAGAGAAGTTGTGGATGACCCATCTCTGGAAATGTTTAAGGCCAGTTTGGATGGGGCTTTGAGCAACATGATCTAGTGGAAGGTGTCCCTGTCAATGACAGTGAGATTGGAATTGTATGATCTTTAAGGTCTCTTCCAATCCAAACCATTCAATGATTCTATGACCTTGCAGACCATACATCCAATCTCTATCTTTCCATTTTGCCTAGGAAAAGGATGTAGGGAACAGCAGGTAAACAATATCCACTTCATTCCCATGTAGACAGAAGGTTATTTTATAGTGAGTCAGGTGTTTTAAAGAGATTGGGTGAGTCAGGCATGATTTGTCTTTGGTGATACTGTATGGCCTATTCCCAATCACCTACTTCATTTGGTTTGTAATAGTTTTCAGGAAAACTCATTCTATTACTTTCTTGGAGAATGAAGTAAGACTAATGGTCCTGTAGTTTCCTGGATCTTCTTTTGGGTCCTCCTTGTGGATGGGTGTGACCTTTGCCCACTTCTGGTAACCATGTATAAACCCTGATCTCCACAATTTTCAAACACTGTAGACAGTGACCTTGCACCAATGTCAGCTACTTGTCTTAACACCTGGGATAGATTCCATCTGGGCCCATAGAGTAGTTAAATGCTACTTACATCTAAGCTTTGCATTAGTTTCTGAGAAATTCTTCAACACCTGAATTGAAGGTTGTCACCTACGTTTGAGATACTTTTGATGACCTCTTCTTCCATTCCATAACCATGTTGTGTGTGGACTATCCCTCACCTCAGTTGCATTACTCTGATTACAGTGATTAGAATACTGGATTGTAACCCACCCATATTGCTATTTAAAAAGATTTATTCACTTTAGTCAATAGCTTAACCTTATGGATTAGGTTTGGGAATACTATTTCCAGGCAGACCTCAATAATATTAAGTTGTTTAATTTATGGTGAAAGCAATCACTGAAACATTAGCATGCTTGTGTCACATTAAGGGGTGTAGCCAATTAACTGTTACAGGTCCAGTCGGATTCAGGGTACTGAACTATCATGGTCACGAATTCAGCAATGTAGCACGCCCTTACTCTAGTCGCTTTCAATGAGAACTATCACAGCTAAGAACAGTTCAATTAGATGAAATTTATTACAGCAACAGGTACACAGGTTCTTTGGATTGCTGGTGATAAATTCACTGTCTGCAAAAGCAAGCTAACATGCAAGAAATACACAGGTACACAGCCTGGCTTTTAAAACATTAAAAGGCACAAAGACTCTAGAGATTTCTGTTTCTGCAGAGACACCCGGTATAACCAAGTGTTCAAATCTTACCCCATGGCATCCCAGTGGGTGGGGAAGAAAGGCTCAGCCCATCGACTGATCCCAGAAGTCTAAAGGTATCCTTAGTGATGGTATCTTCCCTGACATCCCATCTCTCTTAAGCTAGTTTATATTATTTTCTATCTTTTAGGTGGACCTTGAGTGACTATAGTCAAGCCTATCCTGGTTATGACTGGTAAAAAGTTTTCTCTCTTTTGTTTAAAGGTATAGCCTCTGAGAAATTCAGAATATGTGCTCAGTGAGGGGTGGTTGCACCTTGGAGACGGGTAACTTTTGGGATGGAGGTGTGTTTTGGTATTATAATGAAATTGTGATGAGCAAAAGTTCACTAGAGTATGGCATTTTGTCAGAAACATGACAGGTCATTGGCTCAGGGTAGCATGTGCAGTTTATTGGTCTCGGTGTGCACAAGAACAATCAAGTCCCCATCTTGCCACAGAGCCTAGCCATGGTGTCTCCACTCCACTCTACATGCCGTACCGTTCCTTAGAGTCAGCACACCAAGTTCCCCTAATGCAATATCATCTAAGGTTGGAAGCCTAGGGAACATTCAGGTAATGCAGCTACACTCCACCCTGAAAGCTTCTTCATTGCTGTACATTTTCTTTAAAATGTGAACATTAGTTTAATTTTCCTAGTTACTTTAGGCAATTACTCCACAGCTTGATGAAGATACACTCTTCAGTACAATATTTTGCCATAATAAATAATGTGTACGCATGCAAAGTTTCAGAAAGAACATCTTAATATTATAACCCAGAAAAACATCACCATGTTTCTTTTGTTTAGCATGTATTCATAAATAACTGACACATATATGTATATAAAGCCCATTTGAGGAGCCCATTTGAAAAGCCCATTCCTGAGATTTACAAGAGGATGAACTACTTCTAACCTTAATTTTTATACAATATGTTCTTGAGACTGCTATAATAATAGGGAAAAAAAAAAAGGCAAGGAAAAAAAAAGTACTGATAGCATAAGAGTTTGACCTAAGCCATGTCCTTGCCACAAGCCAAAAGACAGGCTGTGAATGATCAGACTTTGAAGTTTTATCCAGTGAACCATGCTTCTAGACAGATGGAAACAAAAGTCAGCACCTATTTTTTATAGAACAATGTGGAGAAATGTTTCTTTCTTTCTTTAAAATAAAATGTAAATGTGCAGAAGATGCTTAAAATAGATTGAGAAAAGTGCAGATAGTAGGTCAGTACTTGTTCCTTTGAATATATATACATTTTTTTCTTTCATTATTGAGCATCTTAAGCTAGTTCTAGTTTTAAAAAATAAATACTCAGCACTTATATATGGAAACTGCAGTCCTGTTCATTTTATTTCTCTAAGTAATGTCATTAAATCAATGGCTGTAGTCATATAATGTAAGCACAGTGTGCTCCTTTGTGTCTCTTTTAAAACAGATGCACATTTATCAGAGAAAGTCATTATTAAAATGTGATGCTTGAGGGATAAATCAGCACTGTTTTTAAAGGTTAGATCAGTTATACAGGTCTTCAAAACATGTGCATTTTTATCATAGTTAATAGTTACTCTCAACAGGATTTTTTTTTCTGCTTTCAATGCATATTTTAATGTTCTCATGGTCTGATTTTATAGTTCCTGATTGCACTTCACTTCACAAAAAAAAAAAAAAAAAAGTTCACAAGAATAGCAGTGGAGTGTTCTGGAAAATTTTTAGGTTTCCAGGACTTCTTCTACATGAGAAAAACCCAACAATTTGGTTTCTGGGGGGAAACCAAATTGTGAAGAGAACATGACTCACCCTTACATTTCTTAACAGAGCTAATACTACTCATAAAAGCCAGGTAGAATATTTTTAAATTATATTTTATTGAAACTCATTTAAATTACACAGAAAAAAAAAAAGGTAATGAAGTCAAGTCTTTAATAAAGCCTAGTGATTAGCAAAATGTGGAATCTAAAGGTAGGTCCTTATTCTGCCTGATGCAGTGTGACTACCTATAAAGCACTCATTTCTAACCAGTCAAAACAGGAAGTTAATCTATGATTTCTATTATAATGACCCACCCCATGTTTAAAATGTAAGATGTGTTTGCTTATTCGTATGTTTATATTTAATTACTTCTTGTCTATATGAAAAAAGATGTAACATTTTCATCAAATTGTTCTACTGAATTTTACCTTCTGTTCCTTCACATCTCTCCAAGTGGACTAAAGAGACATTTAAGAATAAGAAATTACTTAAAATGTTTGTTTCCGAATATGCTTTTTAAAATGATAAAAATACTGAGATTAAAAAATTATTTTCTGCAAACCAGTGGCTACTATCCTATGATTGAAGTTATTCCGTTTTTGACTTGTTTGAAATACGCAAAGAAATTATGAAAGACAAAATGCAACAAAATCATATGGCTTTGACACAAAAAAACACCAGCCAGCCAGCCAGGCTGGCAGCAAGGTCTTGCATATTTTTTGTTTGTTTGTTTGTTTGTTTTCCTTTGTTTTGTTTTGTTTTGTTTTTGATATTAGTCCACAGATGTTATGCAACTTGATTACTAAAAAGTATATTTGAATTGAAGTTTTATTTTTGAAGTAGATATAGATTAGATTATTGCCGACATACATAATTATGGCAACAAACAGAAATTTTATTATGATTTTGTTCTGTATGTTTAAGGATACAGTAATGTAATCAATAGAATCTGGCTATTATGAGAGTAAGCCCAATCATGTTTCCCTGTAATAGATGTCTAAATGTTTACATTCAAAAGTGAAAATTGTAAGAATGATACATCTGAAATTCTCGTTTGCACTTTTTCCAGTCATTTGCAACAAATTGTGTGCATATCTAAATTATACCTTAATCTAAAATGATGCAAAGCTGTAGAGCCATATAAGCATTTTTTAAACATAATCACTTTCTTAAGCACCTCATAGACTTTATTTATGAGAACATTTCAAGAGGATTTAAACAATTGAAGTATCTTTCCCAATTTATATGACCAGTTTGATCTAAGAAAAAAGACATTCAGGTATTCATCTGAAAACTTGCTATAATCTGTCAATATATGCTGTAGCCTGGGGTATTGAATTATTGTGAATAAAATATAAGATTTAGAAAACAGTTGTACTGATAAGTGAGGAAGGGCTCAGTGCTTAAAACTTGAATGTATTAGTAAGTACCTTAGAAATATCAGTTTTGTTATCATTAATATTAAAATTGAATTAATGAAAAGTGGGGAGCAGGGGAGGGTCAATATTCTGGTAGGTTTTGCTGTAAAGCTGGCTGACATGGAGTAAATATGAACTCAGAAATATGGCTCTAACAGACTGGTCACTAATGTCAACACTAATTGGACATTCTGGAAAAATACCAAACCAAATAGTGAAATATATGATGGAGAAAAAAATAAGAAGAAGAGTAACTGGAACAAAACAGGTTAGGCCTGCAATGAAACTTTTGGGTCATAGATCCAGTCCCTTAGAATCAAAAGCAACATCAAAATATCATCCCTCAGGACACGATTAAGTGTCATCTTAACACAAAGCTGGATTTTGGATTGTGCTTCTTTCTACCAGAAGGTTGCTCCAGACTTTTTGCTTTCTTTTAGATAGTTTTTATTTCTAAGCAAAATGTATTAATGGAAATATTCTTGTTCTTAAGCTAACAAGTTGTTAATGCTAATCTTTAACTGGTTTATTTTATCAGTTTAATATTTATTTGCACTTCACCCATTCTCTCTAGTCCTCCATAATCCCTCCCCTATACTTAGAGAAAAATGAGGTAAGAATTTATATTTTTTTTCTTTTAAAATCAACAAAGTTAAAAGACTTTTCATCATTCTCTTTTGATTTCTTAATTTTTAATATCATGTACATTTAAGTTTTGTAGTTTTTTTCTCCCAGATTTATTATCTAGGTAGGGAAATTAGTGGGTGGCATCCCTGTCCAACTGTGTCTGGTTCTGGGATCCCCAGTACAAGAGGGACAGAGCTACTGGAGCAAGTTCAGAGGAAGGTGTTTTGGTTTAACCTAGCTGGCAGCTAAGCACCACACAGCCATTCGCTCACCCTCCCGTCACCCTCTCTAGGATGGGGGAGAAAAATGGGAAAATGAAGCCTGTGGGTTGAGAAAAAGACAGGTTATTAAGACAGGAAAATTAATAATAGTAATAATAATAATAATAATAATAATAATAATAATAATAGTACTACTACTACTACTAACAATAATAATAATAATAATGTGTACAAACAAGTGATGCACAATGCAATTACTCAGCACCCACTGACCGATGCCCAGCCTATCCCTGAGCAGCTGGCCCCCCCACCCTCCCTCCCCCAGCTAGCCACCCCTATATGTTGTTTAGCATGATGTCAGATGGTATGGAATACCCCTTTGGCCAGTTTGGGTCAGCTGTCCTGGGTCTGTCCCCTACAGCTCCTGCTGCACCCCTAGCCTGCTTACTGGCAGGACAGAGCGAGAAGCTGAAAAGTCCTTGGCTTAGTGTAAGCACTGCTCTGCACCAATTAAAACATCAGCGTGTTATCCACACTATTCTCATCCTAATCCAAAACATAGCACCCTACCAGCTACCAGGAGGAAAATTAACTTTGTCCTAGATAAAACCAGGACAGAGGGCTATGAAGATGACTAAAGGACTGGAGCACCTTTTGTAAAAGGACAGGCTGAGTGAGAGAGCTGGGCCTGTTTAGCCTGGGAAAGAGAAGACTGAGGGGAGACCTCATCAATGTGTATAAATATCTGAGGGGAGGGTGTCAAGAGGATGGAGACAGTCTCTTTTCAGTTGTGCCAGCAAGAGGACGAGAGGCAATGGGCACAAACTGAAGCACAGGTGGCAATATGAGGGGGCACTTTTTTACTGTAAGGGTGACAGAACACTGGAACAGGTTGCCCAGAGAGGTTGTGGAGTCTCCTTCTGTGGTGATATTCAAAACCTGCCTGGATGCGATCCTGTGCAACATGCTGTAGGTGATCTTGTTCAGCAGGGAGGTTGGACAAGATGATCTTCTGAGATCCCTTCCAAACTCCGCCATTCTGTGTGTCTGTGTGTGTATGTGGATGCGTGTTTACATGCTAAATAAAGCAGGTAACAATGTGCTCAGCAACGTTATTAGCACTTTCTGTTATGAAGTGTGGCAATATCTGAATATAAACCTTTCACTGCGTTTAGCACTGAAGTGAATATAGCACTAAAGCATAGAATCTTAACAGCCTGACAGTTCTTTGTAATGAAAAATAAATCAGAAATGCTAATTCCCCTTCATGTGAAGAAATCGATAATTATGAATGCATATTAAAAAAAACTGACACTTTTCGCGGAAGTGTAACTGGCTTGAAAGCTTTCACTGTTGCTTGTCAAAACATTTTTTAAATTCTCAAGCCTTGGAAATTATCTTGCTGTCATCACAGCAGTCTGCTTCTCTAAGACCCATTATTTTAAATTCTTACTGCAGCTTCTGTTGAGAAATCAAGCTATCCAAAGTCTTGCTTTACATACACCAAACATGATTATAGATATATGTTATAATGACAAGAATGACAAATATCAGAAACTGAAAATTAGATTCAGGTATCCTGGAAAATTCAAACTGTTGCAGTAGACAAAAGTCATATTTTCTCTGAATAGATTTGCTTCTGATTTTATATAGTAAACTTTTATGGCTGAAATGAAGCAGAATCTGATGTTCTAATAAGCAATAAAAACAATTAAAAAAATACAACAAAAGCCAAAAAGAACAGAATAACATTAAGGAGGATACTTATTAAGTCAGATGCTCTAGTTTGTAGTGCAAGTATCAGTTCAGGGGTTATTGTCCCAGTTCAGTGATAGGGCTGACATATTTTTCTGGCTTTCTCAGAGCTGTGTGGATATCTTCCTGCCTGCAAGGTTCTGAGATGCAGAGGATTATTAGCTTGGACTCCACATTGGGATGTGCAGGCTCTAAGTGTTTGCATTGCACTATACATGAAGTACTAAGTGGTAGCTGAACCAATATACCTCATCATTCCAGAAGTTTTCATGAACTGAATCAATTACACAGCATAGTTAGTCTTCAGCATATATAACTTGACAGCAGATATCTGGAATTAAACGGTCCTTCTTCATTTTATCTGTCATTTATACTGTCATATACCATATGTTACATAGCAAACTTTAATTCTTAAATGGTAACTTAAGCTGGGAAATAAATATTCTTTAGAACAGGGAAGGTTTGTTCCCTGACAAGTGAAAAATCTCGTCATCTAGCACATGCTAGTTTTTACATAATTCTAATTTTAAAGAAATTTGTTTTTCAGTCATTCTGCTACTCTCTTGATTAAATTCTAGGAAGAGTCTGAACTAGTTACTCCAGCAATATAGCAGTAAAACACAAATATTGAACTGTAGGATAGGTCTCTTCCTTGGAGATTAGTATTCTTTTTGCTAAACATAAAAAAAAAAAAAAAAAGGATCAACATAGCCTGTTTCATGTGAAATTGGCTACTATGAAAAAAATGACTTTTTTAGAACAGCTCCGTTTCATATGAAATATTTAAATTTGACAAAAGTATATTTGAGATAAATTTTATTTCATAGAATCATAGAATATCCTGAGTTGGAAGGGACCCATAAGGATCATCAAGTCCAACTCCTGGCACCGCACAGGTCTGCCCAAAAGTTTAGACCACGTGACTAAGTGCACAGTCCAATCTCTTCTTAAATTCAGGCAGGCTTGGTGCAGTGACGACTTCACTGGGGAGCCTGTTCAAGTGTGTGACCACACTCTCGGTGAAGAACCTCTTTCTGATGTCCAGCCTAAACTTCCCCTGCCTCAGTTTAACACCGTTCCCGTGGGTCCTATCACTGGTGATAACGGAGAATAGGTGCCCTGCCCCTCCACTCCCCCTCGTGAGGAAGCTGTAGACTGCGGTGAGGTCTCCCCTCAGCCTCCTCTTCTCCAGGCTGAACAGGCCCAGTGACTTCAGCCGGTCCTCACATGTCTTCCCCTGTAGGCCCTTCACCATCTTCGTCGCCCTCCTCTGGACGCTCTCCAAAAGTGTAATGTTGTTTTTTTTTTGTATTGTGGTGCCCAGAACTGCACACAGTACTTAACGTGAGGCCGTACCAGCGCAGAGTAGAGTGGGACAGTCACTTCTTTCGACTAACTAGCAATGCCGTGCTTGATGCACCCCAGGATACGGTTGGCCCTCCTGGCTGCCAGGGCACACTGCTGGCTCATATTCAACTTGCTGTCAACCACAACCCCCAGATCCCTCTCTGCGGGGCTGCTCTCCAGCGTCTCATCGCCCAGTTTGTATGTATAGCCAGGGTTGCCCCATCCCAGGTGCAGAACCCGGCACTTGCATTTGTTAAACTTCATGTGGTTGGTGATTGCCCAGCTCTCCAGTCTGTCCAGATCTCTCTGCAAGACCTTTCCACCCTCATCCGAGTCCAGATGGGTGATCTTATCCTAAAAGGAAATCAGATTTGTTAGGCAGTACCTACTCCTCATGAACCCATGTTGGCTGGGACCAATGACTGCATTGTCCCCCAGGTGCGCCTCAATGACTTCAAGGATCATCTCCTCACATAATTTCACTTCAGCTGTCCCTCTAATTCAGCCTACATAGTATTAGACAGGCATGTTTTAGCAACTTCAGTCCACAATCACAGCTTGCTTTGAAAAAAAAAAAAAAAACCTGAGAAGTGTTAGCAGGTAAAAATATTACCTTTGAGATGGAAGCAGATACAATCTTTCCTTCTGCAGTTTAGAAGGCTCTGACCTGTATCTCATAAACAAAGCTTTATCTGCCTAAGTGGAAGTTTTGCTGATGTAAGGACTGTAGGTCACTTGTAGATTCTATCCAGAAAAAACCCTAGCCTTCAGTGCTAGTGTATAGGGAAGAAAAACTAATGCATGTTTTCCACAGAAACTCTTCATGAGACAAACATAATTAGGAATAAAATGTTCATTACTCAAAAAAAAAAACATTGCTCTCTGACTCATGGGAATCAAAGAGAAAAGTTAATGTTAAGAAACAAACAAACAAAATAAATAAATAAATTTATTAAAATAAAAATTTATTTAAATAAATAATAAAACCTTTCTTAGTAACAAAGAAATCCACTGGAACATAAACTGGAACTATTACATATTGACTTTGCTCAGTAAATATTTGAACTACTGTTGCAGCAAAAAGTAGCTCTTTAAGGTTTACATAGGGGTTAAGTCCTTATTAGAATTTCTATTCTTTCTGAATGTGAAATATGAACAGAATAAGAAATTTTAAAGTGATATGGAATTAATGATAAACAAATCACTTTTTAAATGTGAAATCCAAGTTAAATTTTGTTTATTTCAGAAGAATTTTACTTGACCAAATTGATGAACTTCTACAATGAATTAAAAAGGTTTGGCAGATGAGGAGAAAGCAGTAAATATTCTTCATATCTACTTGCACTTCAGTAAGGATTTTGACACTCTCGCATTCGATCTTTATAGGAAAGCTGTTGATGTATGGGCTGGATGGGCAGTCAGTGAGGTTGATTAAAACTGGCTGAACAGGGTGCACAGGATAGTGATGAGTGGCACAAAGTTTAGTTGGAGGCCAGTAACTAAAGGTGTACTCCACAGTCCAATTTTGAGTCCAGTCCTGTTTAATATCTTCATTAATGATCAGGATCACAGCAGAGAGTGTACTCTCCGCAAGTTTGCAGATCACTCAAAACTGTGGGGAGTGGCTGACATTCCAGAGTGTTATGCTACCACCCAGAGGGACCTCAGTAGGCTGAAGAAATGGACTGACAGCAACCTCATGTAGTTTATGGTGTGCAAGTTCCAGCATATGGTCAGAAACAACCCCAGTGACAAATACATGCCAGGAGTCTCCCAGATGGAGAACAGGTTTGAAGAAAAGAGTCCAGTGAAGGACCACGAAGGTGGTGAAGGCATCAGAGCTTCTCTCCTGTGAGGAAAGGCTGAGAGAGCTGGGACTGCTTATCCTAGAGAAGAGAAGGTGTATCCTATTGATGTATAGAGATACTACAAGGGAGGGTGCAAAGAAGATGGAGCCATGCTCTTTTCAGTGGCACCCAGTGACAGTACAAGAGGCAGTGGGCACAAGCTGAAACACTGGGGGTTCTGTCTGAACATCAAGAAATACTTTTTCACTGTGAGAATTTTAGAGTACTTTCACAGGCTGCCCAAAGGAGTTGTGGAATCTCCCTTCTTGAACATCTTTGAAAACTGTCTGGACATGATCCTGGGTAAATGGCTCCAGGTTGCCCTGCCTGAATAGGAGGGAAACACCAGATGACCACTAAAGGTCCTTTCCAGCCCCAACCATTCTGTGATTCTGTGAAAATTGCCTGAGACACATTCTGTATGTCATGACTTACATACAAAATATTGTATGAAATCCCACCATATTTTTTTAGTCCCCCAGGCACTTTCTGGGAGAGCAGCATGCCAGTGTGCCTCTCTGAATTTCTTGTACACCAATGCATGCAGCATGGAGAATAAACATAATAAATTAGGCGCCTGAGTTACAGAGCATGTGGTTACACACCACAGATCTTGGTGGAATCAGGGAGACAAGGTGGGGTGGCTTGCATGGCTAGAGTGCTGAGACATATGGTCTCTTAAGGAAAGACAGTACAGGAAGACAAGGAGGTAGAGTTGCCCTTTATGTGAGAGAGCAACTGAAGGGCATCACCTTTCTTTGGGAAGGATGGTGAGCCATCTGAGATCTTGTGGCTAAGGAAAAAAGAACTATGGTTAAGACAGTAGGGGGTGTCCAGACTACCTGATCAGGGGGAACAAGTAGATGAGGTCTTCCAAAGACAGCTAGCAGGAGCTTCATGTTTGGATGCCGCAGTCCTCATGGGGCACTTCAGCTACTCCAATGCTGGAGAGACAGCACAACAAGGCATAAACAGTACAGGAGGTTCCTGGAAATTTTCAATGGCAACATCCTGACCCATCTGACAGAGAAGCACTGGCTGCAGTGTCCATGAGATGATGATGTTCAGGATCCTGAGAGCAAGAAGCAGAGCAAAAAGAAAGGTCACAACTCTGGATTTCAAGAGAGCACTCTTTGGCCTCTTCAAGGTTTTGCCTGAAAAAATTCCATGGGATAAGATCGTGGAGGAAAGAAGAGTCCAAGAAAGATGTTTGATATTCAAGGATCACATGCTCCAAGCTCAAGAACAGTCTGTCCCAACAGAAAGTTAGGAAAATATGCCAGAATGTTTGCACAGATGAACAGGACCAAATTCTTGGCAAAACTCACACATTAAAAGGGATTATACAGAAGGTGGAAATAGGTAACTGGGGAGAAATGTATTGACATTTTATGAGTGTGAAGATGTGCATGTAGGAAAGTCAAAGCCCAGCTAAAATAGAACCTGGGAAGACCTGTCAAAGGCAATAAGAAGGTTCTTGAATATATCAACAGATGGATGACCAGGCAAAATGTGCCCACTTTTCAGGTCTCACTGCTGAATGAGACAGGGAAACTTATAAGCAGGACAAAAAAAAAAAAAAAAAAAAAAAAAAGGACATAAAACTTATAAAATGGGACATGGAAAAGGGTGAGATATCATATGCCTTCTTATTACTTCAGTCTTTTTAAACTAGATTGTCCTTCAAAAACACCAGATGCTGCAGATCAGTGGAAATGTCCAAAGCAGGGAATGCATGACACTGGTAAAACTTAGTCATATGGTCTGAATTTTTGGGTAGACCTGTGTGGTGACAGAAGTTGGACTCGATGATCCCTATGGGTCCATTCCAATTCGGAATATTCTATGATTCTATGAAAACTTCGTCAAAATGGATATTCGTGTCCATTAGCCCTGATGAGATGCATCCACAAGTGCTGATGGAACTGCATAATTCCTAATGTCATTGCAAAAATATTTCCAATAGTCCTTGAAAGTTTATGGTTACTGTGAGAAATACCACAAGACCGGAAGAAGGAAAATCTTCAAAAGGAGCAGGGAGGAGGACCCAGGGAACTACAGGACAGTCAGTCACCACATTAAATCTCAGGGAATTGGTGGAGCAGCAAATTCTAGAAACCATTTCCAAACACATGAAGGACAAGAAAATAATCAGGATCAGTCAGCATGAATTCACCAATGGAAAGCTGTGCGTGATCAACTTGAAAAATGTCCATGATGAAATAGTAGCCTTGGTAGATTAGGGGAAAGTAGTAGATATTGTCTGCCTGTACTGTAGTAAGTCTTTTGATGCTGTCTTCCTTAGCATCCTCATAGAGAAGTGGTCGCAGTATGAGCTGGATGAGCAGACAGTGAGGTGGGTTGAAAACAGGCTGATCAGACAGGCTCAGAGGGTGATGATGAGTAGAACAATCTACATGGAGGACAGCAATTTGTAGACATAACACTATATATATATATATATACATTTTTTTTTTCATAATGTGATCAAGGGAAACTTCTAGTGACACTTCAATGAAGTCAGAATTTCAAATGAAAACCAAGCCATCATGTAAACTTGGAAAACTGTGTAGCATAATGTTGTTTCCATCTCTTTATTTAGATTTATGGTTCTTGAGCAATTTTTCTCACTTTTTGAACATAAAAAAACCATAGTTTGAACATAGTTATTGTTTTCTACCTGTACATATTTTGCTGGAAAAATTTAAGAGACTAATCTTTTGTGCGAATGATAAAGGAACAAATTGTATTAAGTGATATGGAGTCATAGCACATTCTACAGTTAACAATGTGTCTGGCTTTTTATGTTATTTAATTTCTATATACATTCCTCTTATGCAACTAAAAACATAGACTAATGATAGTGGGGATTATTATAAAAATTATAGAAATACTCTAAGAGTAAAGTTGTTTAAGTATTAAATGAATATTGGGTGAATATAAATAGGATATATTCTGCATATCTTTTGCAGTTTCAGTAGGAACCACAGGAATAGCGAGTGCTGTGGTTTAAACTAACATGCTACCTGTGTTAACTATAGTGTGTACAGTCTGGATTATAAATTGTAGCAGTAGATTATTCTCTTGTACTGAGTAATCATAAAAGACTTTGGGGATGGGAGGGAGGGAAAGGGAAGAAAGGGGAGGAGTGGACACAGACAGCCACTCAAAACCTAGAAAATTAAGCAAATATATCTTCACCTGGTGAAAATGTGTTCAGGCTTTTTAAGCAATGAATTGATCAGCAGGCTCTTTTCTTAGTACAGGAGAAAAAGAAAGCAAGCTTTTCAACACATACAGCCTTGAATCTCTTCCTTTGCTTGTTAAGGAAGAGTGAATAGCCTGGGTTATTTTAAGCTCAGAAAACATTTGATGTTCAGATAACATAAGAATAGGAAACAAACAGCGATAAAATTTTCAGAAGCAACCACTTTCCATTGATGCCCTTAAAAGGGTAATTATCTCATTTGAAAATTCTTCTATGGGAATATCCAGCTACGAATGTACAGAGGCTTTAACGAAGCTTTCTGGCCCACATGTTTCTACTTCCACTACAAAGATTGCAGTGGGATATGAACAATATAGGTGTAATTCATGACTAGATGCACAAGTGAGTAAAAGCAAAAAAGGTCTGTTTGATCAAATGAATATAGTCAAGATGAGAGAAAGTACAATCCTACCTACCTTTAAAAATCAAAATGGTCCAAAATCTTTGAAAATAATGGATAAGAATCACTTTATGATCACAAACTAAACTGTCACATGATCTCAGAAAATTAATGCAAATGTTGGAAATCCCTTTTTAACAAACTGTGTAATAAAGGCACTAGTATTTCCCAAAGAACTGTAGAAATTATAAATAATGGCTCAATGATATCCATGTTTTGTCATCAATTATTGGGAAAAATTTAGCAAAAATCCAAACAGATCTTAGCAAACCTTAGGAAGTGCTATGAAGTTTTAGGTTGTCAGAATAATATCCTGATAGTATCACAAAAACAGATACAGGATATCTGGAATATATAATATCTGGCAAATGCAGATATTTGGGCATTTTAGTTGCTGTTACAGAGAAATAAAATGTATATATATAATAATTTGTAGTAAATCTGATGTAAAAGTAAAGTAAATTTATTTTTATGTCATCCTTTAGATATTTATCTAAAAACTTCTGAAAGTACTAAAATGCTAAAATAATTTCAAAATAAATGAAAAGAGTCCATTATAAGGTTGTATGGCTGGAAATATTTACCATTTTCTGTTAGGGCCCTGCTAACATCATCCAGTGTGATCCTGAAAACATTAGGATTTAACAAACAATAAAGTCTGGTGTATTGTCTACTTGAAAGAGATTTTATCATTTATTTGGCAGCCCAGGGGTTAAAAGTTCATGGAGATGATACAGCATCCAATTTTCAGTCCTTGAATTCTTTTGTAAACTCTGGCATAAACCTTGACAAGACACTGTGGAAATATGAAATAGGGTCTCTTTTCTTGTTATACTTTTCTACTTTCTCTAGGCCCTCAGATGGGATTTATTTATTTATTTATTTATTTTCATGTGATACCTGTCCTTTCAGATGATGGTGTTCTTTTTAAAGGTGTGATATTGTCATGACACTTTACTTTTGAGCTGAAACATCTGCAATGTTATTGAGAAGGTTAGCCATTGAGTACGCCTCTTTCAATAACTAGTTAAAAGAATTCAAAACAGAGAAAATATCTTCATTCATTTTTTAAAGAAAATTGCAGCTGTCTGAATGAGGTTTCCTTCTTCTGACCATTTTAATGATCTTAGATGCTAGAAATAAATTACCAGAAAAATAAACAAACAAAAAAAAAAACAACTTCATTTTTTATTTATTTTATTTTATTTTATTTTATTTTATTTTATTTTATTTTATTTTATTTTATTTTATTTTATTTTATTTTATTTTATTTTATTTTATTTTATTTTATTTTATTTTATTTTATTTTATTTTATTTTATTTTATTTTATTTTATTTTATTATTTTATTTTACTTTATTTTACTTTATTTTAATGGAGTGAAGTATAGAAAGATTAAAACAAAGAAAATGATCAAGAGTCAATGTGATTGATAAAGAAATAATAATCCAGATTTATAGACTGTCAACCCTTTTATAGGTTGCAAAATATGACCAAAATGAAAGAAAGAAAGAAAGAAAGAAAGAAAGAAAGAAAGAAAGAAAGAAAGAAAGAAAGAAAGAAAGAAAGAAAGAAAGAAAGTTAGTTCACTAAAAAGCAAATCAATCAACACCTCTGTATATACTCTGGAAGACAAGAATCATTTAAGTCATGTACATTGCCCTTGTGTGCTAAAGACATATGCAAAAATATCACACTTACAAGAGTAGATCCACAGTGTTGTTAATTTGGTCTTACTTGTTGTTTTACTCTCCTGTGAAGTTATGTACACCAATTTAAGAACATTCAACAACATGCTGAGAATAGCAACTAGTTCTGCCTGTAAAATCTTCTCCCAGCTGTCCATAATATTGCAAGAATATTGCATGTTTCATTAATAATTTCTTGTTTTAAACTCTAACTCAGCTGATGGTGAAATGTGTTTATTTTGCACTGAAAAGAATCATAAATCTTGAATGAAGAAGAATGTTTATCTCCTTCCGCTGATATACATGATATTTTGCAATATCATGTAACTTTTAATTGCTTTTCCTGTAAGTGGACCTACCTTTAGGATGCATCCAAATAGTCTTTCTAAAAAAAATTGAATAAATAATTTTCATAACACTAAATCCTTATATCCACATCTTCCAATCAGTTTCAGTGAGGGTTTTGCTTGAAGGAAGACTTCATTGCTATTTGGTTAGTAGAAACCTCACTGGGGTAAATGCTAGATCCTAAATAATCAAAGATTTTGGCTTCAATTTTGATGTAATCTCATATATATATATGAGTTATATATTTAAGTTACATGATAATTCTGCCTCAGTATATCTTATATTTTTCACTCTATTATTTAGAGGCCTTAATCTTTGTATTCAATGTTTGAATTTATAAAACACTGTATTCCTGTTATTTTTATTTGTTATTTTATTTTATTTTACTTAGCTGGCATTCTGTTCTCGTCAGAGTTTTAACAGATATTATTGATTTTGTTAACTCTACTGAGTGGCAAATGACCATAACATGACAAGATTAGTGTTTTTGTTTGTTTGTTTGTTTGTTTGTTTGTTTGTTGTTTTGTTTCATTTTTTATACAGATAATCACTACTGATATTAAAAATAACAAGTCAAGTAAAGTAGTTATCATGGCTTGAATTTGAAATTACAAGTTGTATTTGAATTTACTGGAAAAATATTTCAGGATGTTCCCTTATGGGACAAAGGGATGATTTTGTAAAAGTGAAGTAGAAGTAAATAACAATGTAACTGATATAGGAAAATAAACATAACTAAAAGTTAATATTTAGATGAGGATTATGGAGTATGTGATATAGAAGTAATATGGTGTCCCCTGATATATGGGAAATAGATCATCACTGACAGTGAAGAAAAGTGATAAATTTCCTCAGCATAACACAAGGATTGATTTACATTCTTTCTGAAAAAAAAATATATATATATATATTTAAAAATATTTAAAAAATAAGAAAGTTTGATTAAGATATCCACAATAAGACTTTGATACCATGTCTATAATATAAACCATTCAGTGCACCCTGACAGTAAAGTACAACAGTATACTGAGCTTCATGAATAAGGGTAGACCCACAACAAGTGGAGGTACTGTACTTTTCTATTCTGTATTCAATAGACCACATCTGGATATTGCATTCAGATATGCTTCTCAAATACAGCAAAAACAAAGACAAACAAGTGGGTTCAGGGTACGCTACTGAAGTGGTTGGACTGGAGCCCTTGCCCTGAGAGGAGAGGTTTCAGGACTGAGGCCAGTTCAGTCAGAAGAAAAACACCCAGCAGCAGCCCCAGCAGAACCCCAGCCAGGCTCTGCACAGTGGTGTGTGCAGCACACAAGCTGAGACATGAGAGGCTGAAACTAGAGATGAAGGGCAAGCTCCCACAAGGGCGAGCTAGCTGTGCAAGAGGGTGCTCAGAGATGTTGTGCCATTTCCATCCTTGGAAGTTTTCATAACCTAGCTGGACAAAGCCCTGAACAGCCTAGTCTGAATTAAGTGACAGCCCTGTTATGAAGAAGAGATAGGGCTAGAGACCTCACTGGGTCCCTTCCAACCCAAACTCTTTTATCTTTTTTCAGCTGCTGACTAGTAAAATAAATGATCATGGCTGTTTGCTTTCTTCCATTATCCACTCCACCCCCCCTCCCCCACCCCCCCCCCCCACCCCGCTCTTTGAGGCAAATGAAGCAAATGATTTTATATTAAGCACTCTTTGGTTGTGATATACACACTGGACATCCTCTCTATTGACAAAGTAATCTTTACACATTTGTTTCCAGGTCTTGTGTATTCTGAGGAAATCACACATTAGTAAGAAAAAGTGATCATTCTTCTCTACGTCCTGATTAAAAAAAAAAAAAAAAAAAAAAAAAAAAAAAAAAAAAAAAGCTTGAACAAATGGATAAAAATCAAGCAAGAAGTGGAAAAATAATTTATATTGCAGGAGATTTAGAATTTCTAAACCACCAGACTCTAATTCTGTTATTGCTACCAAGTCATCAACATTCAATGCTGCATCAGGTCTACAACGTGCACACAGCTATACCAGAAAAGCACACTAATGGTAAAGGAAGAATTTAATCTTGATCTGCCCTGTAGGGACACAATCCTCAGCAGAGTTGAAGTGCCAGAAATGCAAGGTCAGCTCCTATCTGCTGAGGATCTTACTTAGTCCATTTTTTCATTTAAGCTCTGCAGAAAAATGAAAGCAATGATTCTCTGATTAAAAACAAACAAACAAACAGAAATCTACAGCATAGAACATTGTAAAATTGTAACATGTAACATAATTTATTATGCAGCATAGGGATGATATAATAAACAAGATGTAGGCATTGTATTACTGCCAATTACGCAACTGCTGGTTTGGACCTGTTCTAGGCTGGATGGGTAGCTGTTTCACTACAAACACACAGACACAGTTTGAAGGATGCATTTTCTACACCTATCTATCTATCTATCTATCTATCTATCTATCTATCTATCTATCTATTTTTTTTTTCCATTTGCTGAACAACTGCAATGTTTGTTCCTGTCTATACAGTACTGCTGAGACTGATCCAAGAATATTGTATGCTGTGCTCATTTTTGCACCCCTCAGTAAAAGATGACTATGGATTTGCTGAAGCATGGTCAAATGTGCAGAGACAAGCAACAAATAGTATAATAATATTGTATAATATGCAAAAAAAATACTTTTTCTAAAAAAAAAAATAAAATATAGAATGTCATAAAAAATGTAGCTTTGCTGAAAGTGATTTAAATGAACAGAAAAAGAGCAGGTAGAATTCTGAGGAAAATATTCTATAATAGTAGACAGTTTTGTGTGTTGTAATTTCACATTGGGTTTCATATTGTCCTTATATACATCCCTCTCTACTTGGCAGTGGTGAGACAGCACCTCAAATATTGTTTAATTTTGGGCCCCTCACTAAATGTAGATATATATATATGTGTGTTATAAAAATGTTAGTTTTGTTGAAGCTGATTTAAATGAATAGGAAAAGAACAGGTAAAATTCTGAGGAAAAATATGCTATAATAGCAGAGGAGTTTGTATTTTGTAATTTCATATTTGGTTTTCATATTGTCATTATTTATATCCCCCCTGTACTTGGCACTAGTGAGACTGCAACTCAAATATCATGCTCAGTTTTGGGCCCCTCACTACAAGAAGGTTATTGAGTTGCTGGAATGCATTCAGAGAAGAACAACAAAGCTGGTGAAGGGAGAAGAAAACAAGACATATAAGGAGCTGCTGAGGGAACTGTAACTGTTTAGTCTTGAGAAAAGTGGGCTGATGGGGAGACCTCATTGCTCTTTACAACTACTGGAATGCTGTTTTTAGTGAGGAGGGTGTTGGTCTCTTTTTTAAGGTGACAAGTAATAGAACACAATGAAATATCCTCAAGTTGTGCCAGGGAATGTTTAGATTGAACATTAGAAAGAATTTCTTCATGTAGAAGATGGCCAAAGAATGAGCTGCTCAGGGAAGTGATGGAGTATCTATCCCTGGAGGTATTGAAGAGACATGTGGACATGGCATAAGGGGACATGGTTTAGTGATGGGATCAAGTTGATGGTTGGACATGATGATCTTGAAGGTCTTTTCCAACCTAGCTGATTCTATTTTTTTATGACACAAAAGTCTCCAAGCTCTAGGACTTCAATCTCTAAAGACTGGTCTTTCTAGCTTCTGACACCAGAATTACACCAATCCCCCTATATTGCAGTGCCTTTGGGAAACATTCCTAACAACAGGGTCCAGAAGTCAAAGGCTGGAATCTTGGTTTCAGCTAAATACATAGCAGTTTTTCTTCTTGACTTGTAGGCACATGTTCTGTCTCCATTTCTGGAGATTGCCAATTGTACTTTTTCATCAATATTCTCTTACTGTGGTTCTCCCTGTAGACTTTATCTTTTCTCAATTTAATTGTGGTTGCTATTTTAAACATATATTACATGTATGTTGTATAACGTTTGTTTGAGAAATCTTGTAAAATCTGCTACTTTATAGAGACAGTATTAATGCCTCTCACACTGGGGTAGTAACTAAAAGTCTATTTTCTACCTTAATTTTTGTAAAAACACAAGGAAATAAAACTTCCTGGAAAGGGAGTTTCAGTGGGGACTAAGTAAGGAATACCATAACTAGTGACACAAGTTCATTCCCATGCCCCAAAATGTATTTTTTTTTTTTATTATTTTTTCTCCTGTTCCTTTCTCTTGACATATTGGGAAGGACATACAATTAATTTTGAATATACAAAAAAAAAAAAAAAAAAAGATTAAAAAAAAAAAGTTTTGCTTCACTTTAACAATTAGTTATCAAGAACTAGAATTTAGCAGCAGGATATTTCCAGGCAAGGCATGCCGATGATAATTTTGATCTAAAAAGAACAGTATAGTAGTGACAAAAGGTGATACCTAGAGAAATAAACAGGTTAGTGTTGGAGTGAAAAAAAGTAATACACAAAAGCAGCAACTTACACAGCATCGTGCCTGATGATAGAAAAACCTGGACAGTATCAAGTCACCTGCTTACTTCACTGCATTATGGATTTAATTATTTGTCATTGCATTGTCATGAGTATTGGAGGTCAAAAGCCATAATTTGTTTAAAGTGCTATTATTATTACTGTCTTTTCTGATAAAATATAATGTAAATTCCTTAAGTCCCTGCCTCTGTCTGTGCGCTGGCAGAGCAGCCCTCTGGTGGGACCTGACCAGAGTCATGCAATGTGGCTTACTGGCTGGTTTACTGGTCCTCTGAATATGCTATTTGTTTTTAAATATTTTGATAGCTGAAAAGTGGAATTGAAATGTAACATACTTTATTTTCATTCAAGGAATATTAACAAATGCCTGTCAGTATAAGTTTTGAAAAAAATTAGAAATTACACTAACTAAATGATAGCAAAATGCATTCAAAACAGTGCCATATCCATCATCAAATATTTAATATTGAATATTTTTATTTAGTAAATAAATATGCTACAAGTTTGTAATACCACATTTGTGTTTAGATTAATATGTAGGGATTTATGTTCAGAAATACAATTTATTTCAGTAGAATTTGGAGGGAGAAAGAACTGTGAACACTGTTTTGCAAACCTGGGAGCTGAGCCTTCCACAAGGGTGTGACTGGAGTATTAGTTATGACTTCAAAGTAGGTAGAGAAAATTTCCAGCATGACACATTTAAAGTTAATGGAAGCCATATAGCTAAATCTCCTTATACATTAACATTTTTCCTTGATGTCATAGATTGGAAATGGAATATACTTAGACTGTGGGAAGACCTGCCATAAAATTGATAGAGGGCAACAGATAGATTGGGTATTGTGCTTTTGACTGCTGCATTAGACTCTTAGTATCAATCAAAATCTCAATGCCTTTGCACTTTTTTTTAATAGATAAGTTTGAAATTCACTTCTGTGAATGGCAACCATTATTATGATATCTTGTAGAATTAAGTACACAGGAATAATGTTGCAAAATCCATAGTCAATCAATTTTAGATTTTTCTTTGAATTGAAATGTGCTTCCTATACATGTAGCATGTGAACAGGGCTCCTAAACAGTTGACAGTATCCAAATCATACACAAGATTAGATTGCACAGACACACTCAAAATCACATTGCTTCTATACAATGATTAAACACTTCTCTGGCTTAGAGGACATTCAGCAACATATGGATAGTAAAACTTCAATGGAATCAAATTGTCCATAGCCATTTAAATCTGAATTATCTGCTTTCATGAATATTTCATCTGTTTATTATCTGCAAAATGTTTCAGATTGGTTGCCTGTAATTTGAGCGCTAGAAACAAGACTCCAAGCTGTAGTGCTGGAAAAAAATATGAGAACGCTACAGTGTATAAATTTTAACTATATAGTCTAGGATTACAGACTTCTTAGATAATATTTTTCTATGACACATTAATCAAAATGTTAAGGTAACAGAAAAATCTAATTGACCTGCTGAGTTGGCATGAATCGGATTAGTGCTTGTATTTGTTGGGATTGCTGTCTGAAAGGCTATATTTACTTTTGATTCTTTTAAAAATAAAAATTAAAACATAAATAAAATGTTACTATAACTCTTGACAGTTATATTCTCCATAGGATAAGGTAATTTACAGAGGAAATGGAAATGGTTATAGAGTATTGTGGACATAAAATCCATTGTTTCAAGAAATGATTATCTCCTGACTGAGCAGGGGAGATGGTAACAGAAAACAACTACAGACTATCCCTTCTGTGAAGTTGCTTAATGGTAACCATAAGTAAATAAGGATTTTACCTTATGGTAGCATGTAAAAGTCATGTTTTTAAATGGGAAGATATTTATTCCAGTTTTATGACTTCTTAATGTTGCCTTATTTGTAATAGGAATTATGTAAATCCCTATGGCAATAATAATAACAATAACAACAACAACAACAACAACAACAACAACAATAATAATAATAATAAATAAAATGAAAATAATAAAATAAAATGAAATAAAATGAAATAAAATAAAATAATAAAATAAAATAAAATAAATATAAAATATTTATATAATAAATAATAAAAATATTTATATTTTATAAATATAATATTTATATTATAAAATATAATAAAATAAAAGAAAGAGCAGAGCCAAAAGCTAAATTAGCCTCCCCTCAAAATATTTCTATAGTCTTCACTATAGTCCCCATTTTACACCTGTTGTTAAAATGTGACAAGAAAAAATCTGACGTTTTTGAAAAGGCAAAAAGAAAATTTCTCTTAGTTATAAGTTAGCTCTATATGGGTATCAATTTTGTTTTTACCTCCGTAATGAGATTGCGCCTCTCTCAGAGGGGTAAAAGAATTTTTGCTCAGGAGTTAGCAGGGCTGATAGATAGGGCTTTAAACTAGAGGTGAAGGGGGAAAGTGATAAAACTAGGCGCGACGGCGATAAGCTAAGGGACGGTGCACTAGAATCAGAGGGACTCTGTGCTAGTGTGGTTCTTCAGTCTGCTCCATGAGCTGCTGTGTGCAGGGAGGTGCATTTGAAGTGCTTCTACACAAACGCACGCAGTATGAGGAATAAAATGGATGAACTAGAAGTCTTGGCCCAGTCCCGCAGCTACAACATCATCGGCATAAGTGAAACCTGGTGGGATGAGTCCTGTGGCTGGTGTTTTGCAATAGATGGCTACAGGCTCTTCAGGAGGGACGGGCAGGGCAGGCGAGGTGGGGGGGTGGCGATGTACGTGAAGCAGGGGCTGGACTGTGTGGAACTTCAAGTTGGCGATGGCAAAGTTGAGACCCTCTGGGTAGGGATTAAGGGATGAACAAATAAAAGGGGTGTCATTGTGGGAGTCTATTACAGACCACCCGGCCAGGATGACAACGCCGATGAAATATTCTTTGCAGAACTAAGAGATGCCTCAAGATCAACTCCCTTTGTCCTAATGGGGGACTTCAACTTGCCAGATGTCAACTGGGATTGCCACATGGCTGATACGAGCAAGTCCAGGAGGTTCATGAAACACCTAGATGATAAGTTCTTGGTGCAGGTGCTAAGAGAGCCAACTAGGAAAGGTGCCCTCCTAGATCTGTTGCTGGAGAACAGAGAAGGTCTTGTTGGGGACGTGGCAATTGGCGGCCATCTCAGCCATAGTGACCATGAAGTGGTTGAGTTTAAAAATTTTGGCGACAGAAGGAAAACTGCCACCAGGAAGTTTTAGGAAAAATATATAAATAAATAAAAAATGTACGGCTACAGGAAGCAGGGTCAGGCAGCATGGAAGGAATACAGGGACACTGTTCGCGTTTGTAGGGAGAAAATTTGTGTGGCCAAAGCCCAATTTGAGTTGAAGCTGGCCAAGTCTGTGGGAGTCAATAAAAAGTTTGTTTTTTTAGATAGGTGAACAGAAAAAGGAGAACCAAAGAAAACATAGGTCCGCTGTGGTGTAATGATCACACGGACACCAGGGTTCTTTTAGGATCAGTAACTGCTACTTTTTCATTGATGACATAACTTCAGCTCTCTGTGACTGTCCCACTCTACTCTATGATGGTGCGGCCTCACCTCGAGTACTGTGTGCAGTTCTGGGCACCACAGTACAAAAAGGACGTTAAACTGTTGGAGAGTGCCCAGAGGGGGGCGACGAAGATGGTGAAGGGCCTACGGGGGGAGACATATGAGGAGCGGCTGAGGTCACTTGGCCTGTTCAGCCTGGAGAAGAGAAGGCTGAGGGGGGACCTCATTGCAGTCTACAGCTTCCTCGCGAGGGGGAGTGGAGGGGCAGGCGCTGACCTCTTCTCCTTAATCACCCATGATAGGACCCACGGGAATGGTGTCAAGCTGAGGCAGGGGAGGTTTAGGCTAGACATCAGGAAGAGGTTCTTCACTGAGAGGGTGGTCGTACACTGGAACAGGCTCCCCAGGGAAATAGTCACTGCACCAAGCATGTCGGAATTTAAGCGTTTGGACTGTGCACTTAGTCACATGGTCTAAAATTTTGGGTAGACCTGTGTGGTGCCAGGAGTTGGACTCGATGATCCTTATGGGTCCCTTTCAACTCGGGATATTCTATGATTCAATGAGATTAATCCCATTAAAATGTCATAGGCATATCCTTTAGGAACTTCTTTTTCTTTTTCCCTGTCCCTGAAAACATCTGTTTTATTGTGAATATTTACTTACAAATAGCATTAACATCCTTTTTAAACTTTAGTATATTCCTTAACCATAATCATTAAATAAAGAGAAAGGCAACTTAAATGTGGATTCCACATAATGTTCAGAAACATATTAGTAGTTCCATTAATGGTGCACAGTATATTTTTTTTTTCTTTCTGCATTGACTTCTACAGTTAATGTATTTTTCCCATTGCATATTTTAATTTTTAGAGACCAAGTACTAAAAGCTTAAATATTTCATACATCAGTTAGACTAATACAATTTTTATTTCTGGGGAAAAAAAAAAAAAAAAGATAAAAGCAGAACTAAAACATTATCACTGATTATGGTACAGTTGCTAATTCAAGATTGTCATGATATACCAGATACAGGAAAAAGCTAAAAATTAATTCAGAATATATATTCAAAATATATAGCAGGTATTATTCCTTACTGCAGAATATCCTTATAAAAATGCACTGTGTTTTTGATTGTCTACAATATAGATTTCTTTTCCAACAGCACAGACTAGTGGCTTTAGCAAGTTAGATAGTTTGTCTTGTTCCGTTAGTAATGAAAGATGGCTAAAAACGAACTCTAGAGAAAATCAGATTGTAAGCAGAAAGAAGCTACTTGCAGTGGCACATTTTATAAAATACTGCTTCTATAATGTTAAGAAGGAAGGAACAGTGAATGTGTTGTATAGAAGTGTATCTCAAAGGGAAACAGGTTATGAGAGTAAAAACATGTACTTTAGGGGGGTTATTTATTCACAGAAAAACACATCCAGCTTATTAACAGGTAGTATTATTATTTAATCGTATTTTTATTAATTCATGCATAACTTCTGACAAGTCCGAGCACTTTGCAGAATAGACTTGACACAGTAACTAAAATATGTTATATTACAATGTAGGATCAAGTGACAATGCTGTAGTAGACTGAATCTGACTAGTATATATATATTTATATTTATTTTTTTAAAGTCACTTAAACAGAACAGCTTTGCCCAGATTGATTCTGTGAGTTTCTCAGTCTTGAAAAAGTCTGTCACAGATTCATTACGGTGTTAAATAAAATTACAGAAAATCTGTTAATCACTTGACATTTCTAGACAAAAAGTTTGTATAAGTTTTATCTATGACATCTGACATTAATCTCTTCTTACATCTTCTAGAATTCAGAAAACTATATTTATAAATAAAGTTAACAGCATATCCTGAATGTAGGACTTTTGAACATAATTGTTACACACTGATTTCTTTACCTCAAACAAACAAAACTAAACTGTAAATGCTGGACTCTCTGGAAACTAGGTCATGAAGAGGGAAAACATATTGCTCTTGCTCAACAGAATAAATTAAGTAAAAGAAAGCGGGGGGTTGTCTCTTTTTGTGTACATATAAAAAGAAATCTCCCAGCACATCTCATATGTGTCATTCAATTTAAAACTGTTAGTAGCAGGGTGAGGAATGCTGAACTTGAAGACAAAGTTAGGGCTCCATAAATAAGTACTGAGGTATTGACATTCCAGCATGGTGAATTTAACAACTGCTGTTTGCAGTTTAGAAACAGCATAATGAGATTGAAAAGACATGAAATTTAAATCTCTGGTCCAGCAGAAAATAAACGTTTTACCATATACTTTGAATTACAATATAATGGGGTGGAAGTTTTCTTTGTATAGCAAATATTCCAGGCATGATAGCCTTAAATCAATCTATCATTTTCCTGTGTAGTCACCACACCCCTCTCAGCACATTTCTTAACTGCATATTCTATTTTTCCTTCTTTATGTATCCAGCCCTGAGACACTTCACCTGTTTAGCCTGTCTCAGTATTTCCAAGTGGTACAACTGGCTTGATGAACTGGTTCAACTGACTTCATCTTAGATGATCCCATTTACATTCTGTCCTTCACTGCAATTTCTTTCCCAGTTCATTAATTTCTAAGCAAATTAAAACAGGTTAATATAATAACATAATGAATATAATAAATTATGTATAACAATAGGTCATAATGAATGACATAATGAATATAATGAATATAACAAGACTGCTGGTCTCACGACAGCAAATAGAGGACTAATCACAACATTTTCTTTTTCTTGATAGAATATATTTGCCCATATGTATTCTGTTGTACACTCACAAATGTATAACAATGAGTACCGATATACACATCGCAGTTCAATCTGAACCATTCAGCAGCTGATTTCATAGAATGGCTTGGATAAGAAGGGGCCTTTAAGATCATCTACTTCCAATCCCTCTGCCATGGGCAGGGATGTCACCAACTCTATCAGGTTGCCCAGGGCCTCATCCAACCTGGTCCTGAACACCTCTAGGGGTGGAGGGATCGATAAGTTGTCTGTCCTGAAATCTTCAGCATGTTGATATAAAATTGACATTTAAAATCCATTAGCTGGGAAAGTGTACTCTGTTGCATGGATTTGGGACTATACATAGCTGAAACAGAACTGAGAATGAAGACAGAAAAGCTCTTGAAAAGTGTCCAACACAAAGTTAGCTACATTATCACTGACTCTACATTCAGAGTCAACATGACTTCCCTGTGCTAACTAAAAATTGTACTTTATGACCTAAACAGAAGTCTCCCAGTAGTGAAGCATGATTTTTGCTTAAACTGTCAACTATTACAGAAAAATGGGTGTTTTCTGAGGGCTATCTGCTATCTGTCTATAACATTTATCACAGAGTTACAGCTAGTCTTCCTTTCCAAAACATATATAACTTTTTTTTTTCCTAAAATAACGTTCTTACATCTTTTCATGAATGAAACTACTACTGAAATTTATACTACCAAGTGAAGAGGTCTTTAGTTTCTCCTTTCTATTGTATCTTCAATTCAATTACCCACTCCTCATTCAAACATTCTACTGTAAGGAGATTTAGGCTTATATTGTCATAGATTTGGTACTCTTGAAGATATTAGAATAACAACCATTTAGATACTTACAGAGATGTAATGCACTTAAATTTCAGCGATGGAGTCTTAATCTTTCCTTTTTTTTTTTTTTAATTATTATTTTTTTAAATTCATAAAACACTTATTTGCAGTTGAATCACGAAAGAGATTTTTATCCAGCAGATGGCAGTAACTCTCCACCTGCCCAGTTATGACTACAATTTCTAACCACCCTAAGCAGAAACTCCTGTCATCTATCTACCTATCTATCTATCTAGCTAGCTAGCTATCAATCTGTCTATTCTAGTTGCTGGATGAACTGCTTACTCAGGTTACTCCTTTCTTTTTTTTTCTTTTTCTTTTTCTTTTTCTTTTTCTTTTTCTTTTTCTTTTTCTTTTTCTTTTTCTTTTTCTTTTTCTTTTTCTTTTTCTTTTTCTTTTTCTTTTTCTTTTTCTTTTTCTTTTTCTTTTTCTTTTTCTTTTTCTTTTTCTATTTTTATTTTTATTTATTTTTTTTTTTATTTCATTTGGCAGAATAAGAAAGCCCATGTATCTTCAACTATCCAAGACAAGAAGCATCTAACTGTTCCACTGTTTGATCTGACTTTGCACCTTTGTGCTGAAGTTACCTGTAATTGTATCATTCTTGCATTGAACTTGTCATTCCTAGCTATCCCGTTTACTTTACACATTTGTAATATGAGTCCTATTGCACAGGATACATGCAGTCTCTGTAGAGCACAACGTTGCTCAAAAATTCTTCCCTGGTTAAAAAAAAAAAAAAAAATCACATTAATCACATTATCTTTTTCTTAATGGACATGGTCAATTTGACTATTTAGAAAGAAGCCAATTAAATTAAAGGTATGCTACAGTTTTCTATAAATAAAGGATTGAATTTATTTTAAAACTACCTTGTAGTGACTTCTTTTCCTCTCCTGCTGAGAAACTAGTGCAACTACTGAGACAGCAGTTGCCTGTGGCTCCATCCTACAGTTTATTCAGCTATGCATAGGCTTAACTTCATCATGCAAATAATCCCTCTGCAGTTGAGCTTGTTTAACTATACTTTAATACATGAATAAACCTTTTCAGGATCCAGACGTAGCTGACTGCAATTAAATTATTGTTGTACATAGAAAGCATGATTGATTGAAAATACATATATAATAAAAGGGATTAAAGTTGCCACTGGCACCATTTTTCTTCTTATTTGATATTTAAAGAACTTTGAAGTAAAATTGTCTAGTGAAACAGAGATCCAGGAGAATCTTAACTTATTCTGTTCTTTAGTGACAAATATAAGAGAGAAAAAAAATGTTGTGTTTACTCTGAAATAATGCAACTCTAATCCAGATTTCAACACCACATTAATACTACAAAAATACTACAAAGCATTTTATCTGATGAAGAGATTTCTTTTGTTTGTTTTTAGGATAAAAAAATATTGCTTCTTTTTACCAAATATGATTAAAAGATTTATATTACAAAATCCAAAGTTAGGTAAATGTACTATGAAAGAGCTTTCACTCACCTGATGATGGACAGTTTCTCAACTCTGTTGTATGCAGAATGTGTATTCAGGAAAGGAATCACTAAAAGAGCATTGTCAATTTCAGAATGGCCTTTTCTAGCTTAATAACACTTGTATTATGAAAATATTATTAGTCATTCGTTTTATTTATCTTAAAAAATATATGAAAATAAATAAATAAATAAAAGTATGTGGTTTCATTTAACAAATCCCCATTTACTATCACTCATGGCCTAAGATCACCTGAATTAACTGCCTGTTGAAATGTGTTATGTACAGAAAGGATTAGAGTCAGGACACTGTTGGAGTGTGATGTAAAAAGAGGAGAAATAGGTAGAACACTTTGGCTTTTCTTCTGTAAACCTGTCCTTGGGAACTTTGCCTTCATTCAGCCAGTACTGAACTACTTAATGTCTTCAAAGGACATAAAGTGAATATCTAAATTCAGTGTTAGTTTTCTACCCATCATCAAGAATTTCTGCAGTGGAGAACATACAGTAATTTAATCACCTCCTCTGCATTTCACAGGTTCTGCTAAGGTATTTGAATACTGCTGTGACTTCTCTGTAAGAGATAAGGGACTCACATTATGACTGTCACATTTTAGCTTATAAGATTTCCTGGGTTTCCAATGAACATGAAAAGGAAAACATAAATTTTAATGCTTTATGTGGCATAATGACCACATGGACACCAGGGTCCTTTTAGGATCAGTAACTGCTGCTTCTTTATTGATGACATAACTTCAGCTCTCGCTTGCTGAGGGGGACGTGGCAACTGGTGGCCATCTTGGCCATCATGACCATGAAGTGGTTGAGTTTAAAATTTTTGGCGACAGAAGGAAAACTGCCACCAAAACTTCAGCCCTGGATGTGGGGAAAGCAGACTTCAGGCTGCTCAGGGAACTAGCCAGCAAGGTCCCGTGGGAAACTGCTTTTGAAGGCATGGACGCCCATCAGTGCTGGTCAGTCTTTAAGCACTGCCTCCAAAAAGAACAGGATCAGGCAATTCCAAAATATCGGAAGTCAAGCAGGCGGGGCAGAAGCAGAAGGCTGGCCTGGCTGACCAGGGATCTTCTACTGGAGCTTAGGTGAAAAAAGAAAATGTACGGCTGCTGGAAGCAGGGTCAGGCAGCGTGGAAAGAATACAGGGACACTGTTCGCATTTGTAGGGAGAATATTTGTGCAGCCAAAGCCCAACTAGAGTTGAAGCTGTCCAAGTCTGTGGGAGACAATGAAAGGGTTTTTTTTTAGATATGTGAATAGAAAAAGGAGAACCAAAGAAAACATAGGTCCGCTACTTGATGGGGAAGGTCACCTCACAGACAAGGATATAGGCAAAGCAGAGACGTTTAATGCCGCCTTTGCCTCCAACTTCAACGCTGATGATGAGCTTCGGGACCCAGGGTGCCCTGAGCTGGAGGACCATGGCAGTGGGAATGATAAACTCCCAACTGACCCTGAATGTGGGCGGGATTTGCTGGTCCACCTGGATCCATACGAGTCCATGGGTCCGGATGGGATTCATCCCAGGGTGCTTAAAGAGCTGGCTGACGTCATCACAGGACCTCTCTCTATTGTTTTTCAGCAGTCTTGGGAATCTGGAGAGGTCCCAGTAGACTGGAATCTGGCAAATGTTGTGCCAATCTTCAAGAAGGGCAAGAAAGAAGACCCTAGCTTGTTGACCCCCATGGCCACACTCCCACATCTCCCCCTTCTTTATTAACATAAAAAAGTGCGATTAACACAAATCAAGAAAGCACAATTAACACAAACTAAAACACAGAGAAAAACTTCTGGGGATACTAATTCTACCTTTACCAAACTTTGTAACCACATCCCTAGGAGAGGCAGGCACTGAGTGCTGCCCAGCCGGGGGGGCTTTGGCTGCCCCTCCAACTCCTGGAGTCCTTGTTTGTGGGTCCTGCATATGCCAGCGGGACCCTCCCATACATTTTTAGCTGGAGTCCAAACCACAGAGGAGAGTGATGTGATCATGTTAAGGCAGATGATGAGATGGCTGGACGGACCCATCGTGCTGACACCCATGTAGGACCGATTCCTGTTAAAACACAAGCACAACCTCGGCCCCAAGTTATTAGAGTGTAGGGCCCTTCCCAATGATTGGTGCTTTAATTTTTTACCACGACTTGTGCCCTTTCTTTAACTGAGTTTCTCCCAGATCGCTCTCCCAGATCTGTCTGTCTCCCAGATCTGTCTGTCACCTTTTCTCCTGCATGGACAGATGCAAGAACCTTCCTCTGTCCATCAATTTAAAAATTTAAGAACATAGCATGCTTTAGCTATCTTTTCCTGGGGGTCACACCCCTATTCCCCCTTTTTTGTTTTAGAAGCACAGCTTTGAGGGTACCATAGGCCTGTTCAATAATTGCTTGACCTGTGAGGAGAATGAGGTATACCTGTCAGATACCCCACTGTTGAAAAAAAAGTGGGTTGCATGGGCCCCATATCCTGGCCCATTATCTATTTTAATTATTTTTGGAACTCCTAATTTCACAAAAGCTGACAGAAGATGTTTACACACATCCTTTGCCTTTTCCCCTGCATGAACAGATGCAAAAATACAATCAGAAAAGCTATCAGTTGAAACATAGACATAGCAAAGTTTTCTGAGTTCTGGCAAGTGTTTAACAAACAATCCTTTAAGTCTATTACTATTAATGCCCATGACTCAGGGAGCATAGTTGGAAATGGTAATCCTGGTTGAAGTGCTCCCATATCTTACATGACTTCATTAATTTTTCTCAGATCATATAACAGTCTCCATTTTCCATTCCTTTCCTTGATTACAAACACTGGAGTGTTCCAGGGCTAATCATGAAGGGAAACAGATCCGGCCCCTTTTCAGGGCCTATAAGGCCTGGATCAAAAGGAAAGTCCAGGTCACCAGCGGGTGTAACAGCAAAGGCCTGCATTGGCTGTAGCAGCGGAGGGGCTGATGGCATAGCAGGCAGATCGGTGGATGAGCCCGCAGCTCCCTCACTATCCGCCAAACCACACGTTTCTGATTATGGTCCCACATGGCTCTTTAAGGCCTCAGAGATTGCTTGCCAGGTGCTGAGCAATCCCGCCGCAACCTTGTCGTTTTTAGTAGCAGAGTCCCACAACTTGACCTCAATTTGGTCCCCTGTTTCAGGATCATAAACCATCTGATTCATAATGAAGGGAATAAGCTGTAAGGTTACCAGGACATTCTTTGTTTCTAAGGACATATGATTCCCCATAGCGCACAACTGCTTACTTTCGGCTAGTGAGGAGCAGTTGTGTACACAGGTCCACTTCCCTCAGCTTCAGCTTCTTTCCAGCTCCGGTGCGCTTATTTCCAGTGACTTTCAATACGAGCTTCTTTCCAGCTCTAGTGCGCCAATTTCCAGCGACTTTCAATACGAGCTTCTTTGAGCAGTTTCCTTAGTTTGGCCGAAACTCTCTTCATGAGGCGATCAATGTCCCCGTTCCTGTCCTGGTCCCTGTTCTGCTAGCCTGTCCCTATTCATTCCTTTTTTGGTTTTGTTCCTGTTCTGTTAGCCTGTCCCTGTTCCTGTTCTTCATGTCCCTGTTTGTTTTCTTCATGTCCCTGTTCAGGCTCCATTTGTGGCATAATGACCACATGGACACCGGGGTCCTTTTAGGATCAGTAACTGCTGCTTCTTTATTGATGACATAACTTCAGCTCTCTCTTACTGAGGGCCTAATTTATCTCTCATATTGAGGACATAACTTCATTTCCCCTTAATGAGGACAGGCTCCCTTATACCATTCAACCCACAGCAATGACCAATGAACTAACTGTTCATTGGTCAACAACTTTGCCCGGCAACAGCAAACACCCAGCAACTTCCATGCCTTAACAGCTGAAGAACAAGCAACCCGAGATGGCAAGGCATCTCCTGAATCACCCTTCTTTGTTCCCTCTAAACTCTTTACATTCCTGATGGTCTCATCGTTAAGAGTCCTATGTTATCACCAACCATGGGGCTTGTTGACCCCCATGGCCACACTCCCACAGCTTTACACACTAGAAAATATCAATAGAATGAAAAAATAAAAATAAAAAATCATAGCTTGAGAGTTTTCTACCAGGTTAATTAAAAAATACTTTTTTTTTTTTTCTGTAATATTTTATGCACACACACACAATGACAGTTCCCTTCATCTTTCCTTTCATGCAGTTGAATTTGTGAAAAAAAGTGCAGTGTATTTTACAACAGCAGTCCACTCATTTTTATATATATATCATGATTTTTTGGATATGTGTATGTTTGACATTTCCCAGAGATAGTTCTTGACTTATTGAAAGACTAAAACTGTACAAGAAATAGATATGTGTACTGGTCAGGGGTGTATTTCTTGATATAGCACAAGACTAAATGATTGCATAACTTTTCAGATTTTTTTATTCTGTTTCTTTTTATAACTTTTCAGTTTGCCAATGCCTGTTTTGTATTATTTGTGTGATATATCAGCTGAGCCATTAGTAGGGCTCAGGAGGGTGCCTTGAGAGAGGGGCCATACCTCTCACAGATGTCCCGTGAAGGTCAGGCCCCACCCTGTGGTACACAGCCCCCAGCAGGACCAGCTGCATGGGGCAGTGGTGGCTAGACCCCATCTCACAGCAGCAGCAGCAGGAGGTGAAAAGTTCCACAGCCAGGCCCAGGTAGACCGGGGTGGTGCTGGGTCAGGGGCTTAAGGGCCTTGACTCCTTGGGTGGATCCTGGCTGCTACTGCTTTCCACTTAGGCCCTGCCTCTTGCAGCCAGACAGAGGTGAGTGTCTCCAGGTCTAGCTTCCTCTGTTAATCAAACACAATCAGCTTTATACACTCAGAGTTGTGCAGGAGCAAATCTCTTGGCCATGGGGAGAGGACAGTCATGTTTGTGTCATGTCCATTCTACTCTAATAGACCTGTTTCAGGATCAGGGTGTGAAAGGTTTTGCGCTTATTCTGATTAAAAGCAGATACTGGTGCACCAAACTAGCTCTATCGTGCTAAAGATACTATTTTGTTCATACTCTGTCAAAAGGCTGTTCAGGAAGTTATTTATTTATTTATTTATTTATTTTAACCAGATATGTCCATGAGGAACTACTGTTTCCAGAAGAAGAACAAATTTTATATTAATTTAGGAGTTCTGCAGTCAGTTTTACTGTTTAGGTTTGATACAGCATTGTAATAGAAAATCAGCAAACTTTGTCAAATACAAGGTAAAAATGTTCTGATGTCATTCTAATAGGTGAAAAAGGGTTAAATACATTTTCACTTTATCTGTCCACAGGGGCTTGTTTACTATAGTTTAAATCTCTACAAAACAGTGGCCTGAAACACCTCTGTTTTGCTTCCTGTGCTACTACATTCCCACAGGGGCAATGCCATGTTTCTTTATATTATTCTTTGTCCTACTGCCTCTAAATAGGAATACTACTGAGAATGACTTTACTGGAGGAGAAACACTGATTTACTTGATTGTAAAGTCATTCCTGGAAAGCTTGTGCCATACAAGGGGGCGTGTACTGGCAACGAGAGATGCCGAGAAGGCGGAGATACTGAATGCTTTCTTAGCTTCAGTCTTTGCTTCAAGGACTTCCCCAGCCCCTAGCACTCGCCCCCCCCTCCCCCCCCCCCCCCGCCCTCCGCCGGACTCCTTGACCCTGGAGGGAGAAGAAAGGGTCTGGGAAATGGAGGGCTCACCCCTGGTTGACAGGATAGCGGTTCGGGAGCATCTGAGTGGGATCAATGCACACAAATCCATGGGCCCCGATGGGATGCATCCACGTGTGCTACGGGAGTTGGCAGAGGTTATCGCCGAACTGCTCTATGTCGTCTTTGAAAGGTCCTGGAGAACAGGAGAGGTGCCTGAAGACTGGAAGATAGCCAATGTCACTCCGGTCTTCAAGAAGGGCAAGAAGGAGGATCTGGGAAACTACAGGCCAGTCGGTCTCACCTCTGTCCCTGGAAAGGTGTTGGAACAGCTTGTTCTGGATGCCATCTCCAAGGAATTGGAAGAGAAGAATGTTATGAGGAGTAGTCAGCATGGATTCACCAAGTGGAAGTCATGCTCCACCAACCTCGTTGCCTTCTATGATGGCATCACCAGCTGGGTAGATGGGGGTAGAGCAGTGGATGTCATCTACCTTGACTTTAGCAAGGCTTTTGATACTGTCTCCCACGACATCCTGCTAACAAAGCTGATAAAGTGTGGGATAGACGAGTGCACAGTAAGGTGGGTTGAGAACTGGCTGACTGGCCGAGCTCAGAGGGTGGTGATCGGTGGCGCAGAGTCTGGCTGGAGACCTGTGACTAGTGGTGTTCCCCAGGGGTCGGTGCTAGGTCCGGTCTTATTCAACATCTTTGTTGATGACCTTGATGAGGGAAGAGTGTCTGTCCTCAGCAAGTACACCGATGACACAAAGCTGGGAGGAGTGGCTGACATGCCAGAAGGCTGTGCTGCCAGTCAGCGAGACCTGGACTGGCTGGAGAGATGGGCAGGAAGAAACCAAATGAGGTTTAACAAGAGCAAGTGTAGAGTCCTGCACCTGGGAAGGAACAAGCGCACGTATCAGTACAGGCTGGGGGACGACCTGCTGGAGAGGAGCTCTGAGGAGAAGGACCTGGGGGTCCTGGTGGACGACAGGTTGACCATGAGCCAGCAGTGTGCCCTGGTGGCCAAGAGGGCCAATGGGATCCTGGCGTGCATTAAAAGGAGCATGGCCAGCAGGTCAAGGGAGGTGATCCTCCCCCTCTACTCTGCCCTGGTCAGGCCTCACCTGGAGTACCGTGTCCAGTTCTGGGCTCCCCAGTACAAAAAAGACAAGGATCTCCTGGGAAGAGTCCAGCGGATGGCCACAAAGATGATACGGGGCCTGGAGCATCTTCCCTATGAAGAAAGGCTGAGAGACCTGGGTCTGTTCAGCCTGGATAAAAGAAGATTGAAAGGGGATCTCATCAATGTTTATAAATACCTGAGGTGTGGGAGACAGAGGGATTTGGCCAACCTCTTTTCAGTGGTTTGTGGGGACAGGACAAAGGGTAATGGCCACAGGATGGAGCACAGGAAGTTCTGCACCAACATGCGAAAGAACTCCTTCACGGTGAGGGTGACAGAGCACTGAAACAGGCTGCCCAGGGTGGTTGTGGAGTCTCCTTCTCTGGAGATATTCAAGGCCTGTCTGGATGCCTACCTGGGCAGCCTCCTCTAAGGAACCTGCTTTGGCAGGGGGCTGGACCCGATGATCTCTCGAGGTCCCTTCCAACCCCTACAATTCTGTGATTCTGTGATTCTGTGATACCCTAAGAGAAATACTGTGTGCAGTCTTTTGGTGAAAATGAGAACAGGCAAGTGCCAATTCTTAGTAGGCTGTCCCCACATTTGAAATGAAACTACAGCTGTTACCTTCAGGATCTGCTAGCTGTTTTGTGGATTGATACACAGGTGATTTTGAATCACCTGGACTAGTGGGTTGAATGTGGGATCAGGAGAATATTTTATCGAAACATTCCTATCTTCAAAATGACGGACTCAATCCATTGTCATATACAACTGCGTTTCACCAAGTTTGAAATCATTGTAAAATCACCTTAAATAAATGCTCCAGTCACAGTGATAAATTCCCTTGCAGTTCGTCATTTTTTACAGTTCTTTACTTACAGTAAAAAAAAATAAATAAAAAAATAAAGTAAAATAAATAAAAAAGTCTACAAACACAGACATCAGTTCAGAATAATGGGATCTTCCTCAGTAAGTGAGAGACAGCAACACACAGCATCAACACTTCTGTACATTTTGGCATCTTATGAGCTGAAGTTCCCATCTTTCCAGTTTACTTGTTCCACCTCCAATAGTAAAGAAGGCTATAAGAGTTTTGAGTTGCTTATTAAAAGATTATAACAGGAAAGTAGGAGAAGGGATCTTTCAAAAATGAAATATCTGTAACATTCAAGACAGACATGGATTTTATTTTTATTTTTTTTTAATTTTTATTTGGTTTCAGTTTTTGCTTTCAGTGTACTGTGTTCTGGTCACCTAAGGTAAAGAAGGTATCTTTACTGGTTCAATAAGGCACTTGGCACCACTCTGGAATTGTGAGATATATTTAGAACCATAGGGTAAGACTGAAGTCAGCTTTAGAATATGCATATTTTTTTTCCATGTGATGATTCATATTCCTAAATATAATCATACTACGAATACATTGAAAGTCTTTGTCACTTAGTCTAGTGCTTTGCCCTTAAACCTTCTAGTAACAAACAAACAAACAAACAAACAAAAAGAAAGGAATTAAAAAAAGAAAAGGAAAGGGAATTAAAGAAGAAAAAAAAATGCTATTAGAAAAGTAGCTATTTTAACTCAATTCTTCCTATCCTGGAGAACATTTCAAAACTTCATTCCTCTTGGAAATACTTAGTTTCTTACTAGTAAAATTAAAATTAATTGCAATGTTAGTAATTAACACTCTAATTTCTGGTAACTGCAAATTTTTAATTCAGAATTGTTGAGAAATATGAACGGTGTTGTTAGACAGTGGTTCAATAACGTACACTTTGACAAAAAAAGTCTCTTCAGAGATAAAATGCAGATGTTCTTACCTCAACATACTAAAAGCAAAATTGAATTTTGCAATTTTAAAATGAAAAATTATGTAATAGTATATTTCAAAGTATATAATGGAAATTAATGATTTGTTTAACAGAATTTTTATTTGAAATTTTTTAATTGAATTTTGAAAATGACCCACCAAATAGATTTTCATGATATTTCACTTGTTTACTAGATAAGGAGAATGAGGGCATATATCTGTTATTCCTGTGCAAAATAAAAATGGTATAAACATATATTTATTACCAGGAACTTTTATATGAATAGATAAATGTTGCAAGGTGATTTGTTGTTTTGTTTGTTTGTTTGTTTGTTCTTTACCCAAATATTTTTATAATTATAATTCCAGGAAGGGAATAATTTCATTTAAGATATAGAAAAATTATAGTTTTAATTTTTCTTACTTTTAGATAAAATTAGCATAACTAAGCATGGGTCTTGGATATATACATATACATATACATATACATATATATATATATATAATTTTTTTTTTTCCAAATTACAGTTCACTGGAAAAAAAACAAAAGTAGCCAACTTTTAAGAAAAAAATGCATAATAAATATGGTTAATGCACACACACACACACACAAAAAAATCATTTCACTGTTAAATAAGAAAAAGAAAGAGAGAAATTACATTTTAAGTGATAATTTTGAAGGAAATTACAATTATTCAATTGCCTGAGCATGTTATAGTTTTACCCTGCAATTTGACATTCAGATGATTAGATCACAGGCGAAGCGCTCACACCCGCCCATAGGGACAACTCCTCCAACGGCACTCTCCCGTCAGCTGGGCTGCAATGGTCTCCACCAGGCACGGTGCTTTCTCTAGGAAGTCAGTACACACCCAGACCGACTGCCCGTCCAAACATGCGGCAGTTCAGGTCTCCGGATGCAGGGAGTGTCTGAGCCTCTTGTTGCCATCGGCGGGAGGCAGAGAGACTGCTTGCGTGAGGTGCGAGCAGGTGGACGACCTGGTCCGCATGGTGGCGGAACTCAAGGAGGAGGTGCAGAGGTTGAGGGATATCAGGGAGTGTGAGTGGGAGATAGACTGGTGGAGTGACTCCCTGCAGGACCGGAGAGAGAGGGACCAGGGTGAGACGCTCCAAAGGGGGGTGGACCCCCTGCCCTGTCGCCATCGGGCAGAGGGAGGGGACCTGCGAGTTGAGGAGGAATGGAGACAGGTCCCTGCTCGACCTCGCAGGAAATGCCCTCCCCTTCCGGTGCCGCCTTCCCAGGTGCCCTTGAACAATAGGCTTGAGGCCCTGGAGCTTGTGAGACTGGTAGGTGAGGATGAGGTAGGAAGCCTACCCAGGAGGATGCCTGAGGTGAGGAAGTTGACTCCACGCCTCAGGACTGCCTCCACCAAGAAAGAAAGGAGGGTGATTGTTGTGGGCGACTCCCTCCTCAGGGGAACGGAGGGCCTTATTTGTCGGCCTGACCCCACACATAGGGAAGTCTGCTGCCTCCCTGGGGCCAGGGTCAGAGACGTTACCAGGAAGCTTCCAAACCTGGTTCGCCCCTCTGACTATTACCCGCTTTTGATAGTCCAGGCTGGCAGTGACGATGTTGAAAAGAGAAGCCTCAAGGCTATCAAACAGGACTATAGGGGGCTGGGACGATTGGTGGAGGGAGCGGGAGTGCAGGTGGTGTTTTCGTCTATCCCTACGGGGGAAGGGAGAGGCACGGAGAGGACACGGAAAGCTCGCGTGGTTAATAGGTGGCTCAGAGGCTGGTGCCAGCACAGAAATTTTGGGTTTTTTCACCATGGGGAGCTTTACACGGCACCTGGCCTGATGGCCCCAGACGGGTCCCTATCTCCAAGGGGAAAACGGATCCTAGGCCAGGAGCTGGCAGGGCTCATAGAAAGCGCTTTAAACTAGGTAAGAAGGGGGACGGGGCTCAAACAAGGCTTGTTGGAGCTGTGCCGGGGGAAACAATGGCTAGGCCGGGGAAGAAGGCGATGGCCCAGCTGAAGTGCATCTACACTAATGCACGCAGCATGGGTAACAAACAGGAGGAGCTGGAAGCCATCGTGCAGCAGGCAGGCTACGACTTGGTTGCCATCACGGAAACGTGGTGGGACCGCTCCCACGACTGGAGTGCTGCAATGCCTGGCTATCGGCTCTTCAGGAGGGACAGGCAGCACAGAGGGGGTGGTGGCGTGGCTCTCTACATTAGAGAATCTTTTGATGTTGTGGAACTCCAGGCTGGGAATGATGAGGTTGAATCCCTGTGGGTTAGGATCCGCAGGAAGGCCGGCAAGGCTAGCTTCCTGGTCGGGGTCTGTTATAGACTGCCGAACCAGGATGAGGAGACGGATGAGGAGTTTTATAGACAACTGACAGAAATTGCAAAATCGTCGGCGTTTGTCCTCGTGGGGGACTTCAACTTCCCGGACATATCCTGGAAACACAACACGGCACAGAGAAAGCAGTCTGTAAAAAAGCAGAGAAAGCAGAGAAAGCTTCCTGACGCAGCTGATCAGTGAACCTACCAGGGGTGGTGCCCCGCTAGACCTTCTCTTCACAAACAGAGAAGGACTGGTGGGAGATGTGGTGGTCGGAAGCTGTCTTGGGCAGAGTGACCACGAAATGGTAGAGTTCTCTATTCTTGGCGAGGCCAGGAAGGGGACCAGTAAAACTGCTGTATTGGACTTCCGGAGGGCTGACTTTGAGCTGCTCAGGACGCTGGTTGGCCGAGTCCCTTGGGAGGCGGTTCTGAAGGGCAGAGGAGTCCAGGAAGGCTGGGCGCTCCTCAAGAAGGAAATTGTGATGGCACAGGAGCGGTCCGTCCCCACGTGTCCAAAGACGAGCCGGCGTGGAAGAAGACCGACCTGGCTCAACAGAGAGTTGTGGTTCGAGCTTAGCAGAAAAAAGAGGGTTTATAATCTTTGGAAAAGAGGGCGGGCCACTGAGGAGGACTACAAGGATTTAGCGAGGCTGTGCAGGGAGAAAATTAGAAAGGCCAAAGCTCATCTGGAGCTCAACCTGGCTACTGCCGTTAAAGACAACAAAAAATCCTTTTACAAATATATCAACGCGAAACGGAGGACTAAGGAGAATCTCCATCCTTTCCAGGATGCGAGGGGAAACCTAGTTACTAAGGATGAGGAAAAGGCTGAGGTGCTTAATGCCTTCTTTGCCCCAGTCTTTAGCGGCAAGACCAGTTGTTCTCTGGATACCCAGTGCCTTGAGCTGGTGGAAGGGGATGGGGACCAGGATGTGGCCTTCGCTATCCATGAGGAAATGGTTGGCGACCTGCTACGGAGCTTGGATGTGCGCAAGTCGATGGGGCCGGATGGGATGCACCCGAGGGTACTGAAAGAACTGGCGGAGGAGCTGGCTGAGCCACTTTCCATCATTTCTCGGCAGTCCTGGCTATCGGTGGAGGTCCCAGTTGACTGGCGGCTAGCCAATGTGACGCCCATCTATAAGAAGGGCCGCAGGGCAGACCCGGGGAACTATAGGCCTGTCAGTTTGACCTCAGTGCCAGGAAAGCTCATGGAGCAGATTATCTTGAGGGTCATCACGCGACACTTGCAGGGCAAGCAGGCGATCAGGCCCAGTCAGCATGGGTTTATGAAAGGCAGGTCCTGCTTGACGACCCTGATCTCCTTCTATGACCAAGTGACGCGCTTGGTGGATGAGGGAAAGGCTGTGGATGTGGTTTACCTTGACCTCAGTAAGGCTTTTGACACCGTTCCCCACAACATTCTCCTCAAGAAACTGGCTGCTCGGGGCTTGGACTGGCGTACGCTTCGCTGGGTTAGAAACTGGCTGGGTAGCCGGGCCCAGAGAGTTGTGGTGAATGGAGTCAAATCTGGTTGGAGGCTGGTCACTAGTGGTGTCCCCCAGGGCTCAGTACTGGGGCCGGTCCTCTTTAATATCTTTATCGATGATCTGGATGAGGGCGTCCAGTGCACCCTCAGTAAGTCTGCAGATGACACCAAGCTAAGTGCGTGTGTCGATCTGCTCGAGGGCAGGAAGGCTCTGCAGGAGGATCTGGATAGGCTGGACCGATGGGCTGAGGTCAACTGTATGAAGTTCAACAAGGCCAAGTGCCGGGTCCTGCACCTGGGGCGCAACAACCTCAAGCAGAGCTACAGGCTGGGAGATGAGTGGCTGGAAAGCTGCCTGGCCGAGAAGTACCTGGGAGTATTGGTTGATAGTCGGCTGAATATGAGCCAGCAGTGTGCCCAGGTGGCCAAGAAGGCCAACAGCATCCTGGCCTGTATAAGAAGCAGTGTGGCCAGCAGGTCTAGGGAAGTGATTGTTCCCCTGTACTTGGCTCTGGTGAGGCCGCACCTTGAGTACTGTGTTCAGTTTTGGGTTCCTCGCTACAGGAAGGACATGGAGGTGCTCGAGCGAGTCCAGAGAAGGGCGGCCAAGCTGGTGAGGGGTCTGGAGAACAAGTCTTACGAGGAGCGGCTGAGGGAGCTGGGCTTGTTCAGCCTGGAGAAGAGGAGGCTCAGGGGCGACCTTATCGCTCTCTACAGTTACCTTAAAGGAGGCTGTAAAGAGGTGGGGGTTGGTCTGTTCTCCTACGTGCCTGGTGACAGGACGAGGGGGAATGGGCGAAAGTTGCGACAGGGGAGTTTTAGGTTGGATGTTAGGAAGTACTTCGTTACCGAAAGGGTTATTAAGCATTGGAACGGGCTGCCCAGGGAGGTGGTGGAGTCACCATCCCTGGAGGTCTTTAAAAGACGTTTAGATGTAGAGCTTAGCGATATGGTTTAGTGGAATACTTAGTGTTAGGTCGGAGGTTGGACTCGATGATCTTGAGGTCTCTTCCAACCTAGAAATCTGTGATACTGTGATCACATTTTGAAGTAATTATGTTACCTCTTTTATAATATTTGAAAGCTGTTAAAAGGTTTAAAAGTTCAAGAAGGTGAAACTGTCTCTGTTTATCTGGTGATATCAGATTGAAAAATCAATGAATTAAACAAGTTAGACTTAAGGTTGTGAGGAAGGGGGACCTCAGATGTCAGTGTGAAGGCAACAGACATAGGGAGACCATGCTGTAACCTTTATTAAATCATGAATCTTGTTACAGAAATTAATAATTCGTTTTCTGCTTTCAAACCATATTGTACTTCAAACCATCTTATACATCATAGAATGTTTCAAGACCAGTATAGATGAGACCCTGACCAACTTGATCTAGTGGGTGACATCCCTGCCTATGGCAGGAGGTTTGGAACTAGATGATCTTTAGAGCCCTTTCCAACCCTATGATTCCGTGATCCTATGATTCTATGATTCTGTGATTCTATGTTCTACTTGCATCTGCACAGAATGCATGTAATGTGAGAGAGAAGTTGGGTGGGAGAAAAGGTTGTAAGTTTTGGTTGACTTTGATTTGTTCCTCGACATTGAAAAGGGAAGAAATTCAGAATGACAAGACTGTTAGTATCAAAATTCAGATGTTAAACAGTACTAACTAGTGCTACTACTACTAATACTACTGCTACTGCTGCTACTGCTACTACTACTACTACTAATAATAATAAATTGATAAATGTGATGTGCCATGCATAAAAATATACGTAGATTTCTTAAAAACTGCATATTTCTTTACTAGCCTTAGTACTTATCACCAAGGATTTTGATATGCATTCCAGTGACCCAGTCATGAGATCAAACACATAACACAGTATCTATAATATCCAGTTATTTTGTCTAGTTATTATCTTATTGCAATTCCATATACACATCTAAAATCACAATCTAAAGAAGAAAAAAAATATATATATGAATTTAGATTTGTTTCGGTGCAATCTGAGAATACATGCGAGTAAGAAATTCTTGTTTGCTAGCAATTATTTTTGACCAGTAGCTGGAAATATAACTCTTGCAGGCACCTCCAAGTTTCTACTTTCACCTCCTTGCACTCTATATAGTAGAAAAGAGACCTTTTTATTGTGTTATCAAGCTCACTTAGCAAAAGAGGTTTTGCATTGTCAGAAGCTTCCCAGTCCATATTCCTTTTCAGTGTTCTTATATTTCCACAGTGGCAACATACAAAATTTCTGTGTAATCTCATTTACTTTCTGCTTTGTAGTATATCAAGACTATTTATGATGAGATTTCTATTTCTCTATGTGCTTGATTACTAAAAGGCCATAAGTTCTTAAATCCATGATCATGATGAAATTTAAAGCCAGAAAAAAAAAAAAAAAGGATCATTCTAACCATTCTAATGCTACTCTGCCAAATACATTGTTGTCATTTATTTGAGTTATTTCCTATTTAACGAAAACTCTTAGCCATGCTTTCCCTTCCAACAACAACAGAACTAAAATCTTGAGGAACCAATAGGGATTATATCTGGCATTTCTTTTAATGTAACTGAGTCGCAACATAGTTATAATTTTAAGAAAATAAGAAATTCTTTATCTGCCTATTTTCAACACCTTTCTTTGATCAGTGCATTTCAAAAACATCTTTTCTCAGAAATGGCTTTGTTTTAAGACAAAGACAGTCTTGATTAGTTTTTTCCATTTATTGCCATTTCCTCACCATTTATTTTTTTTCTGGATCTTTGGGGGTATTGTGGCCACATGTCTCCACAGATTTTTTTTTTATTTATTTATTTTTAAAAAGGGGTGGGGGGAGAGAGAAGTGTTTTTCAATCTCAGTATTGCTAGGTGGGTGGAAAAAAAAACACGAACTCTACATGTCTACTATTCAAAGTCATGAATCTCATCAGTGCTAAAGAGAATCACATAATCACAGAATGCTTTAGGTTGAATGTTGTCCATTCCCTCTGCTGAAATAAGGCTATGTAGAACAGGTTACCCATTATTGTCCAGATGACTTTTCAGTATCTCCAAGGATGAAGGCTACACAGACTCATTTGGTAACCTGTGCAAGTGCTCAGTCACCCCCAAAGTAAAAAGTAGGTCCTTATGTACAGACAGATATGACTTCCTATGTCTCCATTTGTGCTTATTACCTCTTGTCCTTGTCACAACTGGAAAGAGCCTTGTTCCGTCGCTTTAGTACCCTCTCTTCAGGTATTCATCTACATTGATACGCTGAGCCTTCCCTTCTCTAAGCTAAACAGTCCCAGCTCTCCCACTGATTCCTTTGGAGAGATATTCCAGTCCCTTCATTATCTTCATGGCCCTATGTTGGACTCTCTCTAGTATATCCATGTCTCTCTTGTACTCAGGGGGCCAGAAATTGATAAAGTATTCCAGGTGTGGCCTAATCAGCACTGAGGAGAGGGAAAGGGTCACCTGCCTTGACATGCTGGCAACACTTCCCCTAATGCAGCCCAGGATGGTGTTGGCCTTCTTGGTGGCAAGAACACATTGCTGTCTGACATTCAGCTGGCTAAAGTATAACTTGGACCTTTTCTACAAAGCTGCTTTCTATATGGGTAGAACCCAGCATGTACTGCTGCATTGCAATATTCCTCCTCAGCTGTAGAACTTTGCAACTCACTTGCTGAACTTTTTGAGGTCCCTCTGGATGGCAGAAGGACCTTTGTGTGTGTCCACCTGTTCCCCCAGTTTTGTGTAATCATCAAACTTTCAAAAGGTACACTCTGCCACCTCGTCTGGATCATTAAGTTGTTAAACACCACTAGCTACTGTCCTCAAGCTGGACTTCATGCCACTGACCACCACTTTCTGGACTGGACCATTCAGCCAGTTTTCAATCCACTTCACTGCCTGCTCATCCAACCCATACTACAACTGCTTCTCTATGAGGATGTTTTGGCAGATAGTGTCAAATCCTTACTGAAATCCTTGTAGACAATATGCACTGCTTTCACTTATGTCCCTTGTTTGACTTGACTGAAAAAAATTTTTGCTTGGGATAAAATAACTCTGAACTTGTGCAAGATTTGCTGCTTCAGCAGGGTGCACATAAATATATGGATCCTGATGGGATTCATTCTAGGGTGCTCAAAGAGCAGACCGATGTTATCATGAGACATCTCTCCATTTTTTTAAATTATTATTATTATTATTTTTCCAGTGGTCTTTGGAATCTGGAAAGGTCCAATTTGACTGGAAGTCTACAAATATGGTCCCAGTTTTTCAGAGATCTTGATAGATTAAAAGGCTGGGCAATCACCAAATCTATGAATTTTAACAAGAGCAAGTGATGCTGCACCTGGGATGGGGTAATCCTGGATATACACACCTGGATATATTTATGTATCAGTGTTCATTAAGCACAGCATAACTAGCTGGTTGAGGGTAGTGGTAGTCCCGCTCTGGTTGGCACTGATGTGGCTTCACCTTGAGTACCATGTGTAGTTTTGGGCACCACAATATCAGAGGGACATAAAACTATTAGAGTATTCAAAGAAGGCAACGAAGATGGTAAAAATTCTAGAGGACACAATTTATGAGGAGTGGCTGAGATCACTTGGTTTGTTCAGTGTAGGGAAGAGATTAAGGGGGAGCAGAGAGGAAAGCATTGTTCTCTTCTTTCTGGTGAGCAGTGATAGGACCAGAGGGAACAGGGAAGGGAACTTACAACAGAAGGAATACCAGTGGGAACATACAACAGGGAAGTTGTCTTAGCAGCAAGACTGCCAGAGTTCAAGAAACATTTGGACAATGCTCTCAGACCTATGGTTTAATTTTTAGGTCATCCTGTGTGGAGCCAGAAGTTGGACTCAGTGATCCTTGTGGGTCTTTTCAAACTTGGGATACTCCATGATACTAAATTTTGAATATCTAGCAACCGAAACATAATTATTTTGCCTGAAGGGTCAAAAAAGCCAACATATTCCACAAGAGCAGAAAGGAAGGAAGGTAAGAATAAGAGGAAGAAGAAAGAGAAAAAAGAGAAAGTGAAATTAAAAAGGATAGAAATTTTGATTGATAGAAATGTCCTTGTCTCAAAAGCAATTATCTTTTCCTTCTACACTATAAATATGAATTCAGAACAATGTGGAGTGAAGCTAGGGGACAAATAAACACATCCAAAAGCAAATTATGAAGATAAGCATAACTAAAAGGAAAAGCACTTTTTAAATTGCTTCTTCCTACAGTGACATTCACATGTATGTAGTAAAGATGATTCCTGCATTCAGTGTGTAATTAACAATTTCATCAGTTTTTGTTAGGGTAGTTTGTAGGACTTCTACTAGCCTGACTTCTAGTTAGAAAGAGTTGAATAAGTAGTGTTAGAATGGACATCCGTATCGTAGGGATTAACATTTTTTTGGCAAAAAACAAGCAGATAATTTTGGTATTGGCAAGGTTACCATTTTGTTTTCACTGATTGTAGTTTTATAAAAGGTAATTTACTGATTAATGTCTTGTCTGTGCATGTATTACAGGTTTTGTTAATATCTCTTCTGTATTTACATACTAAAGTTTCATACATAAAATTATGAAGATTTTTATTCTAAAAAATAGTACTTTGAAACAGTTGTATTAGCAGTGTCATAGCAAGAAAGTGTAGTTAAGGCACTGGGGTTTTTTAAGGCACAATTGTTTTTGCATTAACACTCTAATCAGAAAATATTTATATAATTTAATATATAACCATTTTATTTTGATCTAGACTGTTTTACATCTGAGAGGATTACTTTAGTAACTCCACTTATTTTTAATGATAGTGGCTTGAGGAATTTATTTAGATTCAGTGTACTACCTTTTCCTGAACCCTTTAAATCAATTGGTATGCAGATATGCAAATTATGCTTTATATTTATTTATTTTATTATTTTTTTTTTCCAGGGAAAACTTGAAGAGTCTTACACTTTTCATCCTCCAGTCATTGATTGCGCTGTGAGGACACGGTGGTGAGGTGGTAAGTTAATTTAGATCTTTTTTGATCAGTTAAAGTGTCATTTCAGATTTAATTGGTAAAATACTATCCTTTTAGAGTTTACAGTGTCTGTGTAACAAAACTTGAGAATTGTCTTCCTTGTTTTTTTGGCAAACCCCAAAATTTTAAGTCTAAAATTAACTTGTTATGTAGGAAGTCTGAATTGTATCAGATTTAATCTATATTTACAATTTCAACTTTATATCATATAAACAGCACAGTTGTTCACACATACTCAATGCCTACTTTCCAGAAATCCTAAGCTTCTGTATGTCTCGGGTGAATACTTTTGTATGAAATTGGGTGATAACTGTAATTACTTATGTAGAGCTTGCATCCCTCAGCAATGTTTGATAGTGACTTTTATCTTCATAGGTTCCACCCCACCCCATTCCCTACCCCTCACTCCCACCACTATAGTATGACAACTGGGTAAAGGCTTTTCTTTTCCTGAATGCAAGAAAAACAGATTTAAGAAGTGACTGTGTTCCCTGGCTGAGTAAATTTTGTGAAGATTTAGTAAATTATATCATGAGCTCAGCTGATCTTGGCAACAAACTAATAACATGTACAACAGTCTAATTTATATAAATTTTTAGGGGCAAGTGTGCTTTCTAAAAGAGATTTCTTTAAAATTTTTACTTTTAGACCCATAGCAAAGATAACAGGAGTGATTGTGGTGGCTACATATTTCTACGTGTTAGAACAATTCTGAGTAATGAGCAGTCCAGTAGTCTCTGGACTTGCCATTGTTTAATTCACAATTCAGATAATTAAGACAGTTGTTTTCTGGTTTTATGTATTATAATTATTTTTTCCTGTTCTCCAGATGTTTAACCAGCCTTAATATATCATACTCATTTTATTTTGCTACAGACTGAGAGTTAATGTTACTACTGGAGCTTGAGTACTAAAAAACACAGATCTTGATCTTTCAGTGAGATATCATATGGCTTTTGTTGAGATAAACTTTTTTTTTTTCCTTAACATGTATCCATCCATTAATAAAACCAGAATAAGAATTTTACAACTTCAATTGTACATCCTTATTATGTGAAAAGATTAATGTTCCAGAATTTAATGAGTACAAGAAAACCTTTCAGGGTACTAGATAAAAACTAGAAAACTAGAAAACTAGAGTTGTATGCTATTTCACATAGGAAATATAGGAACAGAAATTGGTATTATATGAAGTACATCGATTGCAGAGCTAAGATGCTAAAATGTAGCATGAATTCTTATTCTTTACTTTGTTATATTCTCATTTCTACATGGATAATTTAAAAAATAAACAGGCTAAATCATATGTGACATTAAAATATAAAGATCACCCAGTCCAGAGTATGTTATTGCATTAGTCTTCTGAACGGCTTCTGATTGTGATACCCATTCAGATATAATGTCATCTACTACATTTTTATCTGAAAACAAAAGTGATTTCCCACAAGCAGTGTATTTATTTGAGTGAATATTACAATAAAATTCCACTTTGATTAAAAAAATAATAATAATAAATAAAATTGAAAGATTTTTTTTCTTGCCTTTGAAAAATCAGTAGCAGATTAAAGTATGATCTAAATCATGCCATCTGGTCATCCTCTAATTTACCTAGATAAAATATAAATTCCTTTAATTGAAAGTAATAGGATCATACCCTCTTTACTATAAAATTCCAAATAGTTTCCCCGCAGTAATGTATTTTGCCCAAATTAAAAAAGCATGTTCTTAAATCCTGTTCACATTCTTTAACTAAAATCCAATAAATTCAAATCCAATTTATTTTTTACTTCTCTTTCACTAGTGTTTATTTGATTAAATGAGAAGTTAGTATTAATACTTACATTTCACACTTATAGAGGCCTTCATCCCTGTAGTTAGACAGCTGCTATTTTCTTTTAAGATAGTAAATCTTGAATAAAGGCATTTTCTCATAATTTCCTGTCTCTTTATCATTCACAAGAAATTTCCTTGAATTAATCAATAATAATAAAAAGAGAATGGGAAGAAAATAATAGAAATAAATAAATGCATGACTCCAACTTATACCAACGTTTTTATTATTTTAGCTTTGGTTTATAATTCACTTTTATAATTCTGAATTTAGATATACAGTGAAATGCAATTTTCAATGTCCATGTATTTTCTATTTCAAATGTTATGGAAAAAATCATTCTGAATTGTGCAAACTTCATCTCCTGCACAAATTAATTTAGCAAAAGTTTCTAATAAATAAATAAATAAAATAAAATAAAATAATAAAATAAAATAAAAAAGGCTATTCAAACCAGAATAGATGTTTCTTCTGTTGTGTATCCATTTATTTAAACAGAAATATGGTGTTTCATCTTTCTCTGTTTGGTAAGCACTGTCTTAACCTTGACGGTGTCAGCATGCTAATCCTTGCAAGAGCAGAAACATAAAAACTCAACTCAGACTTCAACATCTCTCAGATTGCATGTGTGAACTTGAATGAACACTAATTTTAATGATAATTGAGCTACTTCCAAAGAGAGAAAATATATCCTCATGATTTAAAATAAATTTCTTGTGGTTTATGAAAAAGTTGGAAAGTGTATGTATAAGCAAATAAGATGCAATATTTTACCTTTCTTGATCATACAGAAAAAGAAGAAACTTTGTAAGGTTATTTTGATAAAATTTATATTATGAATAAAAATACCTGAGTATTAAATTAATGTATTAAAATTCTAGTACTGAGAGTTTTATAGCGCAGCAAGCCAAAATTAGAATATTACACCTGTAACCTCTAGGCCATATTTCTGAAGCCAGTCTAGATCAGTTGAGTTTGAACATTACTTTAACTTGGCAGCTATTTGGTTCTCTGAAATGTGTTGGTGGAGTGAGTTCAAATGCTGAAGATAAAGAACCACATTACGAAACTATTGCATGTTATGACAATGATTCACATCTTGCAATCACACCAGAAGGGTCAATGCCCAGATATCTGTGTAGAGTCAACTGTACCTCAAATCAAAATACAGGTCTTGTGGATCAAAATTGTACATTGTGGAAAAATAATCGTTATCCCCCATACAGCTGGCAGTACTTTAGTTGTGGTTAAAAAAATCCATTTCATTTAGCCACTTACATCAGCACAAAAGTCACTTTATCACTTAATTAAGCTCACAATTATGGAGAAAAAGAACTAGCGGGTGGGGAAGAGCAACTGACACCATCTACCTGGACATGTGAAAAGCATTTGACACTGTTCCGCATTATATCCTTGTCTCTAGATTGGAGAGACATGGATTTGATGGATAGACCACTCAGTGGGTAAGGAATTGGCTGGATGGTTCCACTCAAAGTGTTGCAGTCATCGGCTCAGTGTCTGGTAATAAGTGGTGTTCCTCAGGGGTCATTACTGGGACTGGCTTTATTTAAAGCCTGTGTTGGTGACATGGAAGTGTGCACCCTCATCAAGTTTGCCAATGACACCAAGCTGTGTGGTGCAGTTGACATGCTGGAGGGAAGGGATGGCATCCAGAGGGACTTAGACATTCTTGAGAGGTAGGCCTGTGCGAACCTCATGAAGTTCCACAAGGCCAAGTTCAAGGTCCTACGCCTGGACTCAGCAATGCCAGGCACATTGTGGAGAATGATTTCTTGGAGAATGGGTTGAGAGCAGCCTTCAGTTAAGGATCTGGGGTCACTGGTTGGTGAGAAGCTCAATAGGAGCTAGCATGTGCACTTCCAGCCAAGAAAGTCAACAGATTCCTGGACTGCATCAAAAGAAACGTGGCCAGAAGGTCAATGGAGGTGATTCTTCCCCTTTGCTCTTGTGAGACACCATCTAACATACTGCATTCAGTTCTGGGTCCCCCAGCACAAGAAGGATATAGACCTATTAGAATGAGTCCAGAGGAGGGCCATGAAGATGATAAGAGGGCTGGAGCACCTCTCCTATGAAGACAGGCTGAGAGAGCTGGGGATATTCAGCCTGCAGATGAGAAGACTCCAGGGAGACCTTATAGCAGCCTTCCAGTACATAAAGGGGGCCTACAGGAAAGCTGGGGAGAGACTTTTTATCAGGGAGTGTAGTGACAGGACAAGGAGTAATGGTTATAAACTAAAAGAGGGTAGGTTTAGGTTAGATATAAGGAAGAAATTCTTTACAATGAGGATGGTGAGTTACTGGAACAGGTTGCCCAGAGCAGTTTTGGTTACCACATCCCTGGAAATGTTCAAGGCCAGGTTGGATGGGGCTTTGAATAACATGGTCTGGTGGGAGATGTCCCTGCCCATGGCAGGGGTTTGGCGTTAGATGATCTTTAAGGTCCCTTCCAACCCAAACCATTCTGTGATTTTGTGAAATAGAAGGAAATATGTAATGCCTTTTACTATCTGCATGCTGACTGTAGTAGCTGAGTCAGAAAAGATAATCTGTAGAGTTATAAACCAACTAATATAATTTGACAGAAAGAACACATTGCCGCTCTCCAAGTATGCTTTTACCTTTCATGACCAATTAGTTATGAACTCACTAAATTCAAGATCTGTGGTCTAATTGTGACATAATAATGTTTTTTTGGTTTTTTTTTTTTGGTTTTTTTTCTCTTTTATTGTAAATTAATTTTTTAAGAAACATAACTTTGCAAATAACATTTTTACTGTGACCTATTATACATATATGTCAATCATAAATATCTTATTCATACCTTATAATCACATGCTCACAGGTAAGTGAATATATTCACCAGTTTTCCTGATTGTTAGAATCATTTAAAGAAAAATATTGTTTATTTAACACAGTACATTTTAAGATCTTGCACTGTTTTGAGAGATGTTATTGCTGGAGAAGGGTGGATATATGACTAAAAAGTAATTTATCATTCACACAGAACAACTCCATATCTGAGTCATGATGTGTTGTGTGGCACTCATGAGAAAACTGCAGTGAAAAAGCTGTTTTCCACTTGCATATTTTAGATTTGTTTTTTCATATTCATATTATATTATAGTTCTTATCTCAACAATATTTATGGTATTGACTGAAAGTAATAGAAATTACAAGTACTGGGTATAAAATTAGCAACCTTCTAAGTCTAATTATCTCCTCTTTCTATATATATGTATATATATTATTTTAATAACCAATATTTTATTTTTTACAGAATAGCACCAGTTGATCTTGGTAAAAGTAGGCTTTATGTGCAAAACTGGACTAATGAACTGCCATGTGATCTAGGAAAAGTGCAGTCTCTCCAGCATAATCAGGGGTTGATCAGATATTCTGTGATTCTATGGTTCTACAGTTCTATGTCCATGAGAAGGACAGGAGCACCTCAGATATGTTTTTGTTTGTTTGTTTTGTTTTGTTTTTAGCTTTTCTGTTTATCTGCTGTCTAAAGAAAAAAATACAGATGTCTGGCATATTTTGAACAAAATATCTATTCATACATAAGGGTTTTTCAGGAACACCTCACCTATGAAGACAGGCTAAGGAAGTCATCTTTTTTTTTTCAGCATGAAGACAATGCTCTGGGGAGACCTTATAGTGTCCTTCCAGTACCTAAAGCAGGCCTACAAGAAAGCTGCAGAGGGATACTTTGTTAAGAAATGTAATGATAGGACAAGGAGTAATGGTTTTGCACTAAAAGAGATTTATTTAGATTAGATATAAGGAAGAAATTCTTTACAATAAGGGTGGTGAGACACTGGAACAAAGAAGTGGATGTCCCATCAAGGGGCAGGTTGGATGGGGCTTTGGGTAACCTGGTCTAGTGGGAGGTGTCCCTGCTTATGGTAGGAGGGTTGGAATTAGATGATCTTTAAGGTCCTTTCCAACCCAAGTCATTCTATGGTTCTATGACATATTAGCAAGCTCATATTAGTTCTGAAATTGGAATACATATACTATTTTATTTACATGAGATAAAATGTATTTATCTAATTTATTGGAAAGATTAAGCAAAATACAAGAATTGTGATTCAAGAACACTAGTGAAGATTAATTACTACATGTGCATTTCTGGCTTAAAACCTTGGTCATTCCTAGCTTCTCACTTGATGGAAACTTAACTAGTTTCCTAAAGACTCGTACCAACATTCAGTTGTTGTTTTTTTGTAAGTCAGCTGATGAGTAATTATTATTTTTTGTATGCATCTGATAAGTCTCATATTATCCAAACATTATCCAGAATTACAACTTTCCCTGTATTGTTTTAATGTCTCAAATACCATATTTATAATTGCTATTCATTAAATTCCAAATTGAAAATCTACATTAGGAAAAATAATCATTTCTAGAAAATCAAAAGACCTGATACTGACTTCATATTGGTGTGTGAGCTAGAGGTTAATTTGTGTGGAGCTTTTTTGTTTTTGTAAACAATAGTCCGGATTTACAAAACTTGAGCCTGAATTTTTAAATGATTTGTCTGTTTTTCATGCTTCTGTCATGAAGCTCTGCCTAAGGAAATAGCACAATAGATAGTCATTATTTATGTTATGTTTTTGTTATATTTATATACAAAATACATTATTTGATGTAAAATTTCTGACGTTTTCACTAAATGCCATAAAACGTGCTGCAATTTCTGCCAATTCAGAAGTGTATTTCAAAGAAACTGTGTGTATTACTACTTTTCCTCTGACTTTTCCTTTGAGTTTTCTTTTGAGTACTTTTCTCTTTGAGTTATTGTAGGTGAATTTGTTCTACTCCCACTCTTTCTTCACTTGCTTAAATATTTATCTGAGATAGTAATAATAATTATAATATGTGAGTAAGCAGCTGTTAGCACACATATTTTTGTTGCTGACAAATTCAATTAAAGACATTGCTAGCTAAACCAATCAAATAACAGGTAGCTCAGAAAAGGTCAGATCTGAATTATTGTTTCCCATAATAATTCCCCAAGTCATTAAGTTCATAAAAATCATTTGAAACTGAAGCTCATAAAAGTAAATTATGGAAAATGCCTTGGTACTTTGTGGGTATTCTAGAGTGTAAAGCTGTGTGACTCCCATGCATAATGTTCCTGCTAATATTTTCCAGGCTGAAACAAAGCTATAAATAGGATCTAGGTATTTTCATTATAAATGACTATTTTCAGGCCTAGCTCTAGTATGGAAGGTTTCCCTAATCTCCCCTGTCACCTCCCCCACAAACATAACATTTTCCCTTTTGTGAACTCATTTGGAGTGTTTATGAGTGAAACAACAGAAGTCTTAATATACAATAACGAATAACGTCATTGAAATAAAGGTAGTAGCTTTTGAAACTCAGTAATTCAAAAGAGAGTCTAGAGAGTTCTATTTCCAAAGTTGTACTGTGAGCTCAAATTTTATCATTAATAAAAATGCAGATGCTGGGGGGTGGGGGGTGGGGTGGGGGGATCTTGAGATTAAGATAGGATGAAACTGTAATTTAAACATTTAGTTACTCTTTGATCAAACCTATTAAAAGCAACTTTTGTCAATAGTGCCACTGGTGTGACTTCTGCTGTTCACACAACTGAGGTTTTCATAAGTCTCCGATTTGGCTTTTCTAACAATTGTAATAGCTAACAGAAGTCAGGTAAGAGCCTAAACTAACCAGCCAACCACAACTACGTAAGTGGGAAATTTAATGTAAACAGTTTTTTTTAAACAAAGTATTTTAATACACAATGCTGATTCAAAGAGAGTAAAGCTTTTCTTCATGAAAATGAAGAAAATCATTTTCTTCTAAAGAAAATCAACCACAAGAAAAATAAATAGTGAAAACTAGGAGAAACCGATGCGTATCCAGGGGTTATAAGTGAGAAAACTACTGGGAACTAGATGGTCATTCCTCTGCAGTTAAAACATCTTACTTTACCTCACTGTCTTGCACATGGAGAAATTGAACATATGTCTGTTAAAATATCTGAAGGAAAATTTATATTCACTGAAGTTTAAAAAAAATTACTTCCGTTTATTTTTTTCCCCAGGTCTTATCTACCAGAAAAGAAAGGAAAACAGAATGCTTTGTAACCACCAGGTGTTGACAAAACAATTTTCACCTCCCCTGCTTCCACACAAATATGGCAATACCTAATGTATAATTACTCCAGAACAGTAATTAAGCTCACATTAACCAAAACAACTTCATAGTCCATTGCTGATGTACATTAAGGTGAAGAAAGGTGTAATTCTGCCTTTTTCAATTCAAGCTGTTTTAAAAGAAACATGGAATACTGACTATTTTGCTTATTCTATGGGATAAACACAGCTTCCTTTATAAAAGCTTCATTTTAGTAGAAGAAAATGCTGCCTACTACATCTTTCATTATTCATACTTTTTTTTTTTTTTTTTTTTTAAATGTAACATATTTGATGAATAGGTTTCTGAAAGGGAATAAAAGTTCCTGACACATTCAAACTATGATATAATTAAATAATGTATCACTGAGAGATCTCAGAAGTTGATTTGGAATATGTGATTTTTTTTCCTTCTTGTCAATCTTTATTGGCTGGTAGATGCTCAAGGCTTCCTTTGAAAATATAAGCGTGCAGTTGTGAGTTTTTATCTCAAATTGTACAAAGTTGAAAATTTGCCCTCACACATTCAGATTATTTTGTTGTCAATGACACTTATGATATTTGTCTGACATTACATGCATTAAAATAGGCATTTTTTTTGAATTACATTCAATATTCAAAGTTTAAGTAAACAGTAGACAGTGTTAAAACATTTGAGTTTATTTGATATATACAAGTTTATTAGTTGAAGTAGATACTTTTGAAGATTGATTTTGCTTAGACTGATAAGCAACTTTCTTTTTTTTTTCCTGAAATTCATTCAATACGACTTTAAAGAAAACTTCATCTGGTTTCAGTGAGAATGGATGGTGACATCTGTCAATAGGGTATTAAAAAAATATTTTCTCCAGTCGTCAATGTGGAAAAAAAAACGTGGTTGATGTGTGTCATTTATTACAAAACAAAAATTAAAGAATGACTAATGATAGTTATTATATATTTTGATATTTTCAAGGAAAAGAGGCTTGAAATCATTAACTAGCAAAGAAATGAACATAAGTGATAAAGACTAAAAGTGAATAGTAACATTCTTATATGTGTTGGTGACCACAGTTTGAAATTGCCTTTCAGGTTTAAATAAAGGAATAAATAAATGGAAAGTAAGAAAACTAATGAACAGTTACAAATCTTTATGCTACACACCTTCATACTGGTCAAGGAAATAGAACTTCCTGCTTCTATTAAGTTTATAGTTATAGAAAATATTTAGATATTTAGAGTGACAGTGATTAAAACTATTGCTTTTCTGAGTTTCTTGAGCTAATTTTTTTGCCAGGGTTGAGATCTGAGTACTTGGACCATTTATACATGATTTCTCAGCATCCAGCAATACACCAGCAACTCATTAAGAATGACAGCTATAGTTTCAGCTAATTGCATAGGTTGGGAGACAGTGAACAAATGTCATGTGTGCATTTGCAGAACTACTGTTGCCTTCAAAGGAAGTATAGCTACTGGTGAAAGGGAAAAGGGAATGAAAATGGTGTTTTTATTTGTTTAAACCAGAAACATCTTTGTAAGAGTGTAGCATATGATTATTTCAGGCAGATGTTGTACCTCATAAATGTAGCTGAGTGCTCAAAAATTCAGAAATAACCCAGGGACTTCACCATTGATAGAATTAACTGTGCCTCAAATACAAATAGATAACTGCTAAAGTGTATGTTTTCCAGTAAAAACCATGCATTTATAGAGGAATACAATGAATGATGTTCTCCTTAGAATATCTTTTAGCTTGCTAGTGAGCATGTTCATGAACTGATGCATCCTTCAGTGTTTTGGAAATTGTTTCAAGACAGGAATAATGCTAGAACAACCACAAAGAAATTAGTTACACTCCCACGAGATAATTCATTGACACAAAATGGAGACAAGGAATTTCAAGTCTTTCTAGATGAACTGAGATTGTCAGGATGTGAATTATCTGCATCTTTCAAAATCAGTGATTTATTTTTCCTTCTAGGAACACACTGGAAAATTAAAACAATTGCATTAATTATATGTCTTCCTCTTATGTGCCTATCCACTTACTGAAATGAAATAATTCATTTTGCTTCATTTCTTAATTCACAACATTTCTGTGGATCTCTCTTTACATGTAACCGTTTTTAATGTATGCAAGTGATCATTGTGTTTTTCTACTGGCAAAATGCTTTAATACTGCTTTGAAAGTGTTTCAACAATTTGTTAAGAGTGTCATGCTGAACTAGTGGAATCAATAGTCTTCACTGGTTGAAGTTAGTGTGTTTGTACCGATAATGTATTACTTTGATAGAAAAAAATCTGAGGACAATGGAATTGTTTTCTGTAGTTTGTAGTTTGTTGCTCATACAGGAATATCTTGTTCACCACAGTCTTGGACTTTTCTTTCTTCCGTGACCTTATCCCATGGGATTTTTTTCAGGAAAACCTTGAAGAGGCCAAAGTTTGCTCTCTTGAAGTTCAGATTTGTGACCTTTATTTTTGCTCTGCTCCTTCCTCTCAGGATCCTGAACTCTGTCATCTCAGGGTCACTGCAGCCAGAGCTGCATTTGGCTATCACATCCCCCCAAAATCCCTTGTGAGTACAAGGTCCAGCAGAGCACCTCTCCTCAATGATTTCTCATCACTTGGGTCACAACATTGTTATTGATGCTTTCCAGGAAGCTCCTAGATTGTTTATGCCTTGTTGTGTTGTCTCTCTAGCATTGGAATAGCTGAAGTGCCTTCTGAGGACTAAGGCATACAAGTATGAAGCTCCTTCTAGCTGTCTGTAGGAGGCCTCATATACTTGTTCCTCCTGTGAGAAACATTCTGTAGCCAATAACTTAGGCTCAGGTGAGGATCTCAGCGAAGTAGTAATTTATTCGCGATTGCAATGGTGGGCGTCCCACAAGCAGGAGCGCACCTACTGGTTCCAAAACACAGTTTATATACTTTTTGATGACAGGACCCTCCCCTGGTTCCCCACTGAGTGGGTAATCCAGGTTCACAATCTATCTGATGCTTCACAGACAATGCATGGCCTTCAGTTGCCATCCTGTTAAATTTCAAATTTCTTTAGACTTTTTTACTGTTTGAAGTGGTAATGTTTCTTTACTTATCTGACTTGACTTAACACCGTGATTTTCACCTAATTGTTCTAAGGAGTCTGGTTTTCTGCATTTTACAAGGTCGCCTGCTAAGTTTTCTTATCACTGCAAGCATATCTCAATACCCCATTCCTTACCTTTAAACAATGTAACTCTGCAAAAACAACGTTTTTATTCCCACAATTCTGATCAGGTAGTCTAGAGTAGACACACACCATTATCTTACCCATAGTGATCTGTTCTTTATTTCTTACCTGTTTTGTTGATCATACTTTATATTTCATTTGTATGACTCCAGGCTCTTTGTTTTTTCAACCGTGATCATCAGTCCCTTGTAGGGCTGCTGGTAACTCCCTCACATATTGTTCCTAGTATAAATCTCTTTTTACCAGATCAGTAACCCTCCTGGCAGAGATAACTTTGCCTCAATAAAGAGGTGGGTGCCATCTCTCCAAAGCAGATGTTGACCCTCAAAGTCCCATGGTTAGAGAAACCAAAACCCATTTGCTGACACCAGCTACGCAAGCAGTTGTCAACATGTAGTATCACTACCCATCCTCTTACACAATTTCTCCTCACTAGCATGACTGAGGACTATAGCAGTGGGGTCCCATGTCCCTGACTATCATGCTCAGAGCTCTGTAGTGACTTTTGATACTGCCTCTGACAACATTATTGTTGTCCACATGGAAGAACATAAAGGGGTCTTAGAGAATAAAACAAGATTAGGCAGTTTCTCCTCAAGAAAATCCCAGATCTGAGATCCCGTCAAACATCTAAATTCCCTGGAAAACAGGTCAGTTAAGTGCCTCCACCCTCTACAACAGGGAGCTACCAACTGCTATTGTCCTCAATGCTCCTCAATGGGTCACATCAGTCTGTTCACATACTTCACTTGAAACCACACCCAGCTCCTATTCAGCTTTCACAACTGTGAAGATCACTGAGTAAATTCACTGTGTGAAATATCTTGAGAAGACTTTCAGGTCTTTCATAGTCATGATCAGATAACAGTTTTTGATAATGATCAGAACAGAATTTTCTCAAGAATTTAGGGAGAGAAACTGGGACACCTTACAAATTAAGATAAAAACTAATAAACAACAACAACAAAAAAACTGCTCAAAAATAAATCTCTTTAACAGGAAGATCACAAATGATAAGATGGCATGAAAGAAGAGAAACTAATATACAGGGCAGGGGGAAGAGAGAGGCAGATGTCATCTTTACATTAGTAGTGAAAAGAAATTGAATGATACTTATTGCATTTCTCAACATGTAAAGTTTCATGCACACTCCTAGTATCCTATTCTCTTCTGCTACTTATCAGGAAAAAAGTAAAAATAAAAATAAATATATATTTATATAAAGCACAGTCAAAACTCAATGTAAAGAGCTACAGGAGAAATGTCTTTTATTCACAGAACAGTTAAAGTCCAATATACGTCTTGGCATTCCTGGTTGGAGTGATAGGATAGGATGATAAAGGACAGCTGAGCTTGTCAGTTAATACACAAGGCACAGAGAACAAAGCCTAAGCACAGTGCAACACACTCTACTCTAAGAAGGAATTAAAATGAGAATTACCTAGCACAGCTCTTGTTTTCAATCCAGTGAAAATCTATTTCCTTCAGGACAAGAAGCTCTTGGCCCTTTAATTGATTGCAATAGTTGGCAAATTTTGACTTGCTAGAAGATAGGGACTGCTAATTATCTAGGTTTGGTTATAGTACTCTCCCACTGATTTGGCAGCTGTGTCAAAATTACTCTTGGCTAGACTCCCAGACATTAAAATACAAGGTTGACCAAAGAGATTGAAATCCCTCCATCTGTCTATATTGTACGCAAGACTTTCAACAATTTTAACACAGCACATTTTGTATCTGTGATGCATAAACACAAGTAATTTATTTCACTGAAATCAGTCCAGGTAAGGTTTCTTCTGGCATTAGTGAAGTCTGTTATTGGAAGCTTCTGGTTTCTGTGAATTATTTCACTCTAATAAACTCAGTTTCACAAACAAGGATTTCCTATTGATAACTGCATCTCAGGGCGTGAAATGTTCTGAAAAGTACAGGGACTGGTACTTTTAAGGGATTCTTCTCCTTAGAACTACTTTTAAATTCTGGAACTCTTCCTAAAGAAAAATCCACACTGTCTTTTCAGATGTGTTAAGGTGTTGTGTCTTAAGCTTTTCTTTAGGCAAACACACATCACAATCAATATGCAGATTAGAATACTGTTAGTGACTTAACACATAATATTATGCAAAAAAAATGTGAAGAAGTGGTACTTCTTTTTACTAGCTAAAGATATTATTCCTTTATGGGGAAGGTTTTTTTTGTGTGTGTGCGTGTTTATATCAGCCAAGTAAGCTGTAAGTTTTTAAGAGTATGTGTCATGAGATCCTGGTTTCATGCTTTAAGAATCTCTGTTCACTTTGTTTTAAATCTTCCCATAGAGTCCCCTTCACTTCTGCAACTTTTAATCTTTACATCCTAAGAACCATCCCCATTGTGACATCTGGACAAATCCATTCATTTGAATGGGTTTATTGTGTTGTAAAACTGATTAAATAGGATGTCAAAGGAGATTGAAGTCAGAAAAAAAAAATAATATATATATATATATATAGTATTGCTATTTACCTAATGCCATTACAATAACAAATAAACACCATTAAGAAAAGGTAGATTTTTTACTAGCTGACTAGTTTACCTTTTTTGTATGCCTTAACTAATATATAAAAATCTAACTAATATATGTGATAAACGCTCCATAGCCAATAACTTAGGCTCAGGTGAGGATCTCAGCGAAGTAGTAATTTATTCGCGATTGCAATGGTGGGCGTCCCACAAGCAGGAGCGCACCTACTGGTTCCAAAACACAGTTTATATACTTTTTGATGACAGGACCCTCCCCTGGTTCCCCACTGAGTGGGTAATCCAGGTTCACAATCTATCTGATGCTTCACAGACAATGCATGGCCTTCAGTTGCCATCCTGTTAAATTTCAAATTTCTTTAGACTTTTTTACTGTTTGAAGTGGTAATGTTTCTTTACTTATTTGACTTGACTTAACACCGTGATTTTCACCTAATTGTTCTAAGGAGTCTGGTTTTCTGCATTTTACAAGGTCGCCTGCTAAGTTTTCTTATCACTGCAAGCATATCTCAATACCCCATTCCTTACCTTTAAACAATGTAACTCTGCAAAAACAACGTTTTTATTCCCACATATATAAAAATCAAGTTAATAATGTATTGAACTCAAAGTTCCCAGTAAGAAGGCTATTTTATTTTATTTGTTTTATAATGAAAATTTGTAAGGAAAATTCCTCAAAATGCTTCAGACTAGAAGTACCCACTGCAATATAAATACGACTCTGTATAATAACTGGAGAAAAATATTTGTTTTGTAAAACCAAATTCAAAGTTGTCATTTTGTCCAATTAGTTTCATTATTAAAGTTTTCAGGTGCTAAACAATAAAATTGTAAGGTCCTGAATGACCCCTGTCATTCACAGACCATGAATTGTCTCTGGAAGTAGAAGATACTAGAGACAATTGTTTATTGAGAATTAAAAATGACAGCAGGAGGATAGCTGATGTCGATAAGTCAACTATGCCAAGTTAGTTTTCTTCAGCATACTGTGAAATTACTCCTTTGAATTACACAGTGATGCAGACTGTGCATTTTACTATCAAGAATGAGCAGAAGGCATTGATTAAATTTCTCTCAGCTAATCTGCATTTTAAAAAATGGATTATGATGCTAATATGATTCTAAATACCATCCTACTTCTTTACTGAATCTTCTTTTTGCACATCTCTCTAACAGTTACCATGATTTCATTTAATATACACAAAAAACTGATAACAACAAATTTCCTTTTTGCAGGTAATTAGGAGAGAAGACTTAAAAGGAGGAGCAAAAATTATCAAAACATTAGGGATGGTAAGAAGTAATGGATCTGCAGTCTCATAAATCCAGGAGCACTCACTTCAGAACATGTACCAACAATTTTTATAGCTAAAGTATAGAGATGCAGCTTGCATTGTAGAAGATGGAGTTCTTCATATTAACATTCCAAAATTTTGATTGGTAAAGATTATTTGAGGTTATGATGCCTATAACTATTCTACCTGAAATGTCTGCAGGTTTTTGTTGATAAAAGATAAGGGAGATATTTCTTCTTCTTCTCTAACTCCCTAAACGTCTTGATGCTATGTACTAACTAAATCTAAGACCTAGTGTCATAACCTTCTGCAACATTTGTTTCATAAAATAAAATAAAATAAAATAAAATAAAATAAAATAAAATAAAATAAAATAAAATAAAATAAAATAAAATAAAATAAAATAAAATAAAATAAAATAAAATAAAAATAAAATAAAATAATATAATATAATAAAACAATACGTTTGGGCAAAAGCTTACCTTCAGAAACACAGTGTTGCAGCAAGCAAGGCTAAGAAGTAGCTGTATTAAAACAACAGCTAAAAACTTATTCTGGACATTTTATTCTTATGTTTTAATTTCCTACAGGAAAGGAAGATATCTGAAGCAGAGAACACGTGTTCTGTTCTGTGCAGGGTAAAAAACATAGTTGTTCCTCTTGTATACATCAGACTAGGTTCTCACACAAATCAGTTTCACAATATAGATAATAGGAATCAGAGAAAATTCATATATCGCCAGACAGTTTTTGTATATCACTTAAATTTGTAATTATATTTGCAAGATTTGTAAATATTTGAGTTGCAGCAAAATTAATAGATTTTCAGACTACTGCATTTTAAGATCACTTGGGTTTGCTTGTGTTTATTTTTACACACATTGGCTTAAATTTTTATAATAAATTCAGGTTAAATTCAGATAAAAGATAAGTTTCCTCCAGTGTGAGAAGACACTGATTTTGAACAGACTGTTTGCATGTTACAGTTTCAGAAAATGGTCAGAATTTTTGTGTATTTCTACATAGTAAACCTTTGCCAGTCAAACAGCGTTGAAGATTAAGTTTTGTGCTTCTGAAAATGCAACAAGAAAACTAGGTGCTTAAGTTCCTAAAACTTCTGGAGTGACAAAAATATATATAAAAAAATAATTAGCCAAGTATGTTATGCTTTTTTTTTTTTTAATCTTCAAAGGCAAATAGTTTACACAACTAATTTTCTTAATTACTTGCATTCTTTAAATAGTAGTAATGTGAGTCTAAAATTTGAGTTAATATTTTGCAGAATATGTACGTCTGAAAGCAATTTTTTTTTTCCCAGGGGACAACTAAGTTAAAAGATTAAAAGAATATAAAGAATAATTTATTTTAATACATCCTCAAATGATTTAATAAAAAACGTTCAGTTTCCTTGAAATTAAGTTCTTTGAAATATTTCCTGCCTAGTTTAAAAGAACACGCGAGCAGTACATACTACAATAGTGTTATTTTCTTTTCTTACACATAGAAATTTAATATTTACTCTCTGGGTAATATTTACTCTCTGGGTAATTTCTTCCAGTGCTTCATCACCTTCACAGTAAGGAAGTGTTTCCCAGTGTTTAGATAGAACCTGGTGTTCCAGTTTCTGTCCATGGTCTCTTGTCCTTGCACTGGGCACCACTGAGAAAATACCATGGCTTCGTCTTTGCACCCTTCATTCAAGTATTTATACACGCTGATAAGATCCTCTCTGATCCTTCTCTTCTCCGGCTGAACAGTCCCAGCTCTCTCAGACTCTCCCTCCTCTGGACTCTTTCCAGAATGTCCATGTCTTGTGCTGAGGGTCCAGAACAGGACATAGTACTCCAGTTACAGACTTGTCAATGCTGAAAGGGGAGAAGTATCACCACTGATGTGAGTATGACCCAACGGTGATAGTTTGTCTAAGGCTGCCAAGAATACTGTTACCGTTCTTAACAATACTCAATTCTCAAAAAGGCTGGTAAGTATGATGCCTAATATTCTGAAACAAGGGTCTTCTGCTGTCTCATTTTTATACTGTTCCTGGGAAATCAATAAAACTGTCTTTAAATTCCTGTACATGAAAAATTACCCTACAACATCATGGGTGTAGTACTCCTGTAAGAGTACACTGGATTAATATTTTAATATTTTCTTAAGAGTGAAACATCTCATTCACATATGAGATGTTGACTACAACAATAGCCCAGTCTTCTTAAGGAGTTTTAGATTTAATATTAAATTGTATGAAACAAAAATAACAGAAAACATCACATAAATAGGTGTTTCCCTGCCCATGGCAGGGGGATTAGAATTATGTTGTCTTCAAGATCCCTTCCAACCCAAACCATTTTATGATTCTATAATTCTATGAAAACATTTTATATTATTTTTGAGATACAATCTACATACAAAGGGATAAAACACAGCAGCTGAACTCATTCTGTACATCCTAGTCTAGTAAGTAACATCATGGAAAATATTGGAGAGTGTATTTTCATAACATCTCAGAATAAGTAATATAAGAGGATGTGAAATCTTGCAATTTAATTATATTTGATAGGTTATTTTCATTTAATACAGTTGAACATCACCTAGAATGCTGTTTATAGTTTCCTTTGCAATATATCTCTACCATTTATTAGATTTCTTAAATTATTGCTTGTGATGATATTTTTCAAGGCTACAGGAAAGCTACTTCAAAAATATATCCAGATCTTTTTCAAGTGCTTCATAGAAGTGTATATTTTATTACATTGGTTGGTGTCTATTTTTGAGAAATGTGTAATTGGCTGCAGATGCTTCAATTGCAATTAAGAAAGATTATTCAAGTGAACAATATTGTTATCAATATCATTAAATTTTACTGTACAGAAAAACATTTGTACAGAAATTTATCATAAGTAAGAAAAAAAAAGTGTATGATAACTTTAAAGATTACATATAACAGGTTTTAACTATCTTGTTCTATGGCTATCATTTCTACACTATGAAGTCACTGTTTTGAATAGATAGCATGCCTACCTCAAGGACAAGCACTCAAACATATATGGAATACTTGTGTTTAATCAGAAAGCCTTTCAAGACGGCTATAAATTAGCTTCATCATTTCCATGGAAAATTAACAATAAATTAGTCTTCTGTAACTTGGACAGTTATCTTCCTGTGAAGGTGGAGATTCTTTATACTTAAACCCACACTCAGGTAAAATATCCCTGAGATGTTCAACACTTTAAGTTATCACTTTCTATTAAAGTGAGAACACCCACATTCCTCCTAAAGTTCTGTATATTTCTTTTATCTGCCTTTTTCCTTTTTCTCTTTTTACTTAAGAAATACAGAAAATAAGCTCAAAATACAAAAGCTAATTTGCCAAAATGTCAGATGCTGGCATGTAGCCATTTGGATATCAACAGCGCTGGCTAGACCTGATTAAAAAAAAAAAAAAAAAAAAAATCTCTCTACGGCTTTCTATCTTAATCAAATTCTGTGCTTTTGGGAGATAAATTAATGTTTTGAATTCTTAACTACTTTGTAGAAGTGACCTGTTCGAAAACTATTTGTTTAGATTACTCCACACCATAGGTTTTCCAGTGAAACCTATTTTAGATATGTTGTGGTTTAGCCTTGCAGGCAGCTAAGAAGCACACAGACTTTCTCTCATTCCCTATAATTCCAAGTAGGACTGGGGAGAGAATTGGAAAGAAAAAGCAGTAAAAACATGTGGATTGAGATAAAGAAAGTTTAATGGGTTGAAAAGGAAGGAGAAATAATACTTCTAATAATAATTAAATAAATATATACATATATATATTATGTATATATACTCACCTGTTTTGACGTCTCATTCTTAAAAATGTACACATTTATTTACTCATTTATTTATCTATTGCATTCAGTAGGCAAAATATTACGATTATCTTAATATGATAAAAACCCTAAGGGAGTTGGCTGAAGTGTTGACTGGAGAAGAAAAGACATAGCAGAGAAGCTGTTGAACTCAATATGAAATCAAGCAGTGTGTTCTTGTTTGTATTAACTCGCTGGGAAAAAAAAAAAAAAAAAAAAAAAAAGAAATTGAGTCAGAATCAAATAACATAAAGGACAAAATATTGTGATAACAGCTTTATTTCACTGTAATTCAAAATCCTGGATGTATAAAGCAGAGACTTATTTAGATAAGTGAAATATGTGATTCCTGCCTTTTTTATGTCACCACCTAAGAAAGAGGCAAGAGTAAAATTTGTTGCATTTTGTGTAGCCTGGCCTTATCCAGACTACATATATTAAAATCTATATTGCGGATAGAGAATCCCATAATACAATATATAATAGTAATTTTTAATTGTGTAAGGGAAGTTAATTGAATTCCTGAACCTGTTTGTCTTGGGAAATGTTCTTTGATCTGAAAAGCAAGCAAATAAACAAACAAAAACAAACAAACAACAAACAAAACACAAGACCTCAGGATACTTTTAAAGGTAAAATTAATTAATTAAAGAATTATGTTTAAAATCCAACAAATCTTTTTTTTTTCTTTGTGGATCGCCATAACATTTTCAGTTATATTGTTTTGTTTGTTTATTTTTTCATTTTTTAAATTTTCTATTCCTAATACTATGTAGCACTACTTTATACTAGTAAAGCAATTGGTATCTTTCACCCTGGAGTTGCCTGCATTTCATTTTTGGATGAAATAACACTAAAAATGATGATTTCTAAAGTATTTGTATATCATTAGTTCTGTAAAAATAGAAACAGTTCTCACAAATTTAATCTTTATATCTGCCTCTTTGTTTTCTCCTTAAGTGGCCAATGACACAATGAAAGCATAGTTATATTTGCTAATAATTTCAAGCAATATTTTGCAATATATTTTGCAATAATTTCAATAAGCATTAAAATATGATGAGGCCACTTTGGAAAAGCAAATATCAACTATTGCAAAATGTACTTTTCTGTGTAGTAGTTTCTAAATTTTAATTTTTCAATGTTCAAATGAAGATCAATGTTTCTCAAAAACAGACATAACTTTACAGGATATGTGTACAAACAACTCTACATTTATGAGTCAGAAATTACATATACTAGCCTTTAGAAATAAGTTTTTTTGTGACCCTATTAATGTGGTTTGAAAAATATAGACCTACAATAATAGATTTTATTTATTTATTTATTTATTTATTTATTTGTTTATTTATTATCAACTGTCTTCAGGAAAGCAGCTTGACCCGCATCTCTGCAGGCTCAGTGGTTTTTGAACTTAGTGATTCAATAAAGATTATATTAAAAAAAAAAAAAAAGGAATGTGTAATTGTAATAGTAATACTCACCTAAGATTTGCTTTCTGACACTGTTAGTTGGGAAAAAAAGATTAAACTTATTTCCATTAGAAAGATTTTGTAGGTAGATCAAAGTCGAGTAACATCAGAAACTGTTTTGTTTTGTTGTGTTTTTTTTTTTCTTTTTAATCTATTATACATTTTCTAGCTTATGTGTTCATGTTGTTTTAAAAATGTAACATGAAATTTTATTTTTTGTTCTTCCCAAAAGACAGTAGAGAAGTTATCTTTAGCTACAGACATAACTGGTCAAGATTTAATTGTGGAAATAGGGAAATTGCTACCAAGAATAGTGAAAAAGAGAGAGATTTTCAAAATTCTAAGGAGGTGTTGTAAAATCACATGACTGTTGGCTTTTGCTGTTGCTGTCTCTTGTAAGAAACAAAGTGTTGACACTTCTATAATGAAAATGCTGTTACTGCATACCTGTCAGTTTAATGTTACTCCAGAGCTGCATTGTTGGATTACATTACCTATTGTAGTAAATAACATTTCTACTGTGAAAAAGTGAAAAATGAATTTCTGTAGAGCAGTTATCCTCCACTAAGCAATCAGTAGATTAAAGATCCTACAGAGAAGATAAGATATATTTCATACATTACTGTACAGTTAGGTAATCCATGCATAAGAAAATACAGCTGAAAGTTAAAACATTTATTCAATTGAATATAACACAGGTATGATTAAAGCAATGCAGAGTTTGATGTGGAAAGTTAGAGCTGATTAGAGTAAAATGTCATGGTTGATTCAAGACAGAAAACTACAAAAGTTATAATTCTTTCCTTCATATTAGGAATGTATTTGAACTTCACAGCTCTATGGCACATGAACAACTTTTATACATGAAATCTATGGCAATTTTTGTCACCTCATACATTTAAAATAAATGTTTTGTATAGACCACCCACACCAGTCATATTTAAAATAAGTACATACATTAACATATACTGATAATAACCTCAATCTGACATTTGCAGTCAGTAAGTACCGCAGCAAACAGGTGACCTACCTGCCATGATGCACCTCACATCATGCTATATTGCTTCATGGTAGAGAACATTTTCAATTTAGTGATGAATCATCTGACATGTAAATCCTTACTTTTTTTAATATCTTTGTTACAACAGCCTTTACAAATAGAAGTGTCTACTTGTATTCGTGTAGCTAATTGGAAACTTACAGCTTTATTCTTTTCCCTTCTAGATGTTCTAGATCTCTACATATCTACATGTCAGTGATAAGGAAAGAAATAGATCTTTCTCATTCTCCTTTCTCTTGGTACTGTTATTCTAAGGAAACTGCAATAAAAGAAGGGTTGAAAATTTACTACTATTACTTCTGCTTTGGTAGGTGCTTTGCACAGGAAACAAGTTGCTATTAGAACTTCTTAAGATGACCTTTTATTCAAGTGGCAAGAATTTTCCATTGCTACTGCTAGGTCTCTATTAAGCTTGATTGCCAAAAATAAATAAATAAATAAATAAATAAGAGGAACTGGAAATGAAATGTAGCATTTGGGATGCTGAATCAAGCTCATACATCTTGATTTAGCCCTAGACAAGCAGGAGAGACACACAGTGACGGGCCTCATATTATGAAGTTCTTGCATTTCCTTCTTTCCAGTGGAGAAGGATCAACAGGTAATCAGTTCACCCTCAAAAATGTGTGAAAAATATATGATGCTTGGATCATTATTAGCATGGTTGAGCCATGGGTTGTGCAATTATCAAGGAGGGGACACATAGCATCCTTGATGACCTAGTAATTTTCACAACACTAATGACCTATAATACTGATAATTACCACGGAAGAAAACATATCTGTCTTGGTTCCTGGAGGAAAGAAAAAGTCCCTTTCTCTTTCTTTCTTTCTTTCTTTCTTTCTTTCTTGCTTTCTTCTTTCTTTCGTTCTTTCTCTCTTTCTTTCTTCTCTTTCTTCTCTTTCTCTCTTCTTCCTTCCTTCCTTCCTTCCTTCATTTCTCTTTCTTTCTTTCTTTCTTTCTTTCTTTCTTTCTTTCTTTCTTTCTTTCTCTTTCTCTCTTTCTTTCTTTCTTTCTTTCTTTCTTTCTTTCTTTCTTTCTTTCTTTCTTTCTTTCTTTCTTCTTTCTTCCTTCCTTCCTTCCTTCCTTCCTTCCTTCCTTCCTTCCTTCCTTCCTTCCTTCCTTCCTTCCTTCCTTCCTTCCTTCCTTCTTCCTTCCTTCCTTCCTTCCTTCCTTTCTTTCTTTCTTTCTTTCTTTCTTTCTTTCTTTCTTTCTTTCTTTCTTTCTTTCTTTCTTTCTTTCTTTCTTTCTTTCTTCCTTCCTTCCTTCCTTCCTTCCTTCCTTCCTTCCTTCCTTCCTTCCTTCCTTCCTTCTTCCTTCCTTCCTTCCTTCCTCCTTCCTTCCTTCCCTTCCTTCCTTCCTTCCTTCCTTCCTTCCTTCCTCCTTCCTTCTCTTCCTTCCTTCCCTTTCTTTCTTTCTTTCTTTCTTTCTTTCTTTCTTTCTTTCTTTCTTTCTTTCTTTCTTTCTTTCTTTCTTTCTTTCTTTCTTTCTTTCTTTCTTTCTTTCTTTCTTTCTTTCTTTCTTTCCTTCCTTCTTCCTTCCTTCCTTCCTCCTTCCTTTCTTTCTTTCTTTCTTTCTTCTTCTTTCTTTCTTTCTCTCTCTCTCTCTCTATCTCTCTCTCTGCCTCCTTCTCTCTCTCTTTCTCTCTCATCTTTCTCTCTCTCTTTTCTCCCTTCCTTTCTTTCCTCCTTCCCTTCCCTTCCCTTCCCTTCCCTTCCTTCCCTTCCCTTCCCTTCTCCCTTCCCTTCCCTTCCCTTCCCTTCCCTTCCCTTCCCTTCCCTTCCCTTCCCTTCCCTTCCCTTCCCTTCCCTTCCCTTCCCTTCCCTTCCCTTCCTTCCTTCCCTTCCCTTCCCTTCCCTTCCCTTCCTTCCCTTCCCTTCCCTTCCCTTCCCTTCCCTTCCCTTCCCTTCCCTTCCCTTCCCTTCCCTTCCCTTCCCTTCCCTTCCCTTCCCCCTTCCCTTCCCTTCCCTTCCCTTCCCTTCCCTTCCCTTCCCTTCCCTTCCCTTCCCTTCCCTTCCCTTCCCTTCCCTTCCCTTCCCTTCCCTTCCCTTCCCTTCCCTTCCCTTCCCTTCCCTTCCCTTCCCTTCCCTTCCCTTCCCTTCCCTTCCCTTCCCTTCCCTTCCCTTCCCTTCCCTTCCCTTCCCTTCCCTTCCCTTCCCTGCCCTGCCCTTCCCTTCCCTGCCCTTCCCTTCCCTGCCCTGCCCTGCCCTGCCCTGCCCTGCCCTGCCCTGCCCTGCCCTGCCCTGCCCTGCCCTGCCCCTTTTCTTGCTTTTGACAAAAAAAAATCTAAATATGCTAAAAATAAATAAAGGTATTGTCCTGTATTGCAGTGATCCCATTACAGCAGAACCTCAAGCTGAAGGGAAAATTCTTTGTCATGCCAGTTAATCAGTGTGAATACTAGCAAGATGTTGAACTATAAAGTAGCAACTCAGACTGGAAAAAATATACTTACAGGACTTCCATGTGATGATTTCCTTAATTCTGTATTGGATTTTAAAATCATTGCTCCATCCTATATGGAAGTAATAGAAAGAAGTACACTCTCACCTGTTTGTCCTACCAGGCTGTCCCACAAGTGAATAAGTTATGTTCTCTGTTTTTTGATGCTAAAGAGCTGCCGTTTTGTGTAGATTAAAAAGTTAATCATAGCAAAGAAAAATTACAAAACTACTTATACATGAGGCAGAGGAAGTTTAGGCTGGACATCAGGAAGAGGTTCTTCACCAAGAGGGTGGTCACACACTGGAACAGGCTCCCCAGTGAAGTAGGCACTGCACCAAGCCTGTCTGAATTTAAGAAGTGATTGGACTGTGCACTTAGTCACATGGTCTAAACTTTTGGGCAGACCTGTGCGGTACCAGGAGTTGGACTTGATCTTTGTGGGTCCCTTCCAACTCGGGATATTCTATGATTCAATGATTCTTACAAAAATTGTTGAAATGAAAATTTGACTGTTGAGATTCTTAGCTAAATTGGTAGGAATTAACTACTATTATAAGTAGTAAAATAGTAATTTGGAAAATATTGTTCATCTGTAGTCACAAATTTTAAAGAATAATAATTTCTTCAGGAACTGTCATATCAGGCCTTTTCAGTAAACCAGAAGTAATATAACAATAACAATAGATAACTATAACAATAATTCCTCTGAATTCTATACTGTCTTGTAAGAACATTATTTTTATTCTATACTAATGGTAATGTTTTATAACATATGCAAGTTGTGGTGAATGGAGTTAAATGCAGTTGGAGTCTGGTTACAAGCGGTGTCCTTCAGAGCTCAGTACTGGGGCCAATTCTTTTTAACACCTTTGTTAATGATCTGGTTGAAGGGATTGAGTGCACCCTGAGTAAGTTTGAAAATGGCACTAATTTGGGCAGGAATGTTCATCCGCTCAAAGGCAGGAAGGTTCTACAGAAGGATGTGGGTGGACTGGACAAACCAATGGGCTGAGATCAACTGTATGAAGTTCAACAGGGCTAACTGCTGGCTTCTTCACTTGGGACATAACAACCCCATGCAAGGCCACAGCCTGGGGGAGGAGTGTTTGGAAAGCTGCCCAGTGGGAAGATGCCTGGGGATATTGGTTGACAGACAACTAAATATGAGCCCGCACTGTGCTCAGGTGGTCAAGAAGGCCAACAGCATCCTGGCTTGTATCAGAAACAGTGTTGCTAATAGGACTAGGAAAGTGATTGTCCACCTGTACTCAGCTCTGGTGAGGCCACCCCTTGTTTTCAGTTTAGGGCCTCTCACTACAAGAAGGACGTTGAGATGCTGGAGCATGTCCAAAGAAGAACAATGAAGATGGTGAAGGGTCTAGAGAACAAGTCTTAAGAGGAGCAGCTCAGGGAGCTGGAGTTGTTTAGCCTGGAGAAAAGGAGGCTCAGGGGAGACCTTCTTTGTGGAACTAAGAGATACCTCGAGATCAACTCCCCTTGTCCTTATGGGGGACTTCAGAGTATCACAGTATCACAGATTTCTAGGTTGGAAGAGACCTCAAGATCATCGAGTCCAACCTCCGACCTAACACTAAGTACTCCACTAAACCATATCGCTAAGCTCTACATCTAAACGTCTTTTAAAGACCTCCAGGGATGGTGACTCCACCACCTCCCTGGGCAGCCCGTTCCAATGCTTAATAACCCTTTCGGTAAAGAAGTACTTCCTAACATCCAACCTAAAACTCCCCTGTCGCAACTTTCGCCCATTCCCCCTCGTCCTGTCACCAGGCACGTAGGAGAACAGACCAACCCCCACCTCTTTACAGCCTCCTTTAAGGTAACTGTAGAGAGCGATAAGGTCACCCCTGAGCCTCCTCTTCTCCAGGCTGAACAAGCCCAGCTCCCTCAGCCGCTCCTCGTAAGACTTGTTCTCCAGACCCCTCACCAGCTTGGTTGCCCTTCTCTGGACTCGCTCGAGCACCTCCATGTCCTTCCTGTAGCGAGGGGCCCAAAACTGAACACAGTACTCAAGGTGCGGCCTCACCAGAGCCGAGTACAGGGGAACAATCACTTCCCTAGACCTGCTGGCAACTTGCCAGATGTCATCTGGGATCACGACATGGCTGATACGAGCAAGTCCAGGAGGTTCACAAAGCAACTAGATGATAACTACTTAGTGCAGGTGCTAAGGGAGCCAACTATGACGGGTGCCCTCCTAGATCTGTTGCTGGAGAACAGAGAGGGTCTTGTGGGGGACATGGCAATTGGCGGCCGTCCTGGCCATAGTGACCATGAAGTGGTTGAGTTTAAAATTTTTGGCGACAGAAGGAAAACTGCCACCAAAACTTCAGCCCTGGATGTGGGGAAAGCAGACTTCAGGCTGCTCAGGGAACTAGCCAGCAAGGTCCCGTGGGAAACTGCTTTTGAAGGCATGGACGCCCATCAGTGCTGGTCAGTCTTTAAGCACTGCCTCCAAAAAGAACAGGATCAGGCAATTCCAAAATATCGGAAGTCAAGCAGGCAGGGCAGAAGCAGAAGGCTGGCCTGGCTGACCAGGGATCTTCTACTGGAGCTTAGGTGAAAAAAGAAAATGTACGGCTGCTGGAATCAGGGTCAGGCAGCGTGGAAGGAATACAGGGACACTGTTCGCATTTGTAGGGAGAACATTTGTGCAGCCAAATCCCAACTAGAGTTGAAGCTGTCCAAGTCTGTGGGAGACAATGAAAGGGTTTTTTTTTAGATATGTGAATAGAAAAAGGAGAACCAAAGAAAACATAGGTCCGCTACTTGATGGGGAAGGTCACCTCACAGACAAGGATATAGGCAAAGCAGAGACGTTTAATGCCGCCTTTGCCTCCTACTTCAACACTGATGATGAGCTTCGGGACCCACGGTACCCTGAGCTGGAGGACCATGGCAGTGGGAATGATAAACTCCCAACTGACCCTGAATGTGTGCGGGATTTGCTGCTCCACCTGGATCCATACGAGTCCATGGGTCCGGATGGGATTCATCCCAGGGTGCTTAAAGAGCTGGCTGACATCATTGCGGGACCTCTCTCAGTTATTTTTCAACAGTCTTGGGAATCTGGAGAGGTCCCAGTAGACTGGAATCTGGCAAATGTTGTGCCAATTTTCAAGAAGACCTTAGCAACTACAGGCCTGTCAGTTTCACGTCAGTGCCTGGTAAAATTATGGAGAAGAGAATACGGAGAATCCTTGAAGTTATTGAAGTGCACCTGGGGGACAATGCAGTCATTCGTCCCAGACAACATGCGTTCACGAGGGGTAGGTCATGCTTAGCAAATCTGATTTCCTTTTATGATAAGATCACCCATCTAGTTGATCAAGGGAAACCAGATGATGTGATCTTTTTGGACTTCAGCAAAGCTTGTGACACAGTTTCCCATAGGATCCTATTGGACAAAATGTCCAGCATACAGCTAAACAAAAACATCATACAATGGGTGAGCAATTGGCTGATGGTCAGGGCTCAAAGGGTTGTGGTAAATGGGGCCACATCTGGCTGGCAGATGGTCACCAGTGAGGTCCTCCAAAGCTCCATTTTAGGGCCACGCCTCTTCAATGTTTTTATAAATGATTTGGATGTAGGACTAGAAGGTGTTTTGAGTAAATTTGCTGATGACACCAAACTGGGAGGAGTTGTGGACTCGGATAAGCATGGACAGGCCTTGCAGAGAGATCTGGACAGACTGGAGAGCTGGGCAATCACCAACCGCATGAAGTTTAACAAAAGCAAGTGCCAGGTCCTGCACCTGGGATGGGGCAACCCTGGCTATACGTACAGACTGGGCAATGAGACGCTGGAGAGCAGCCCTGCAGAGAGGGATCTGGGGGTTGTGGTTGACGGCAAGTTGAATATGAGCCAGCGGTGTGCCGTGGCAGCCAGGAGGGCCAACCGTATCCTGGGCTGCATCAAGCATGGCATTGCTAGTCGGTCGAGGGAAGTGATTGTCCCGCTCTACTCTGCACTGGTGCGGCTTCACCTTGAGTACTGTGTACAGTTCTGGGCACCACAGTACAAAAAGGACATTAAACTGTTGGAGAGTGTCCAGAGAATGGCAACGAAGATGGTGAAGGACCTAGAGGGGAAGACATATGAGGAGCAGCTGAGGTCACTTGGCCTGTTCAGCCTGGAGAAGAGGAGGCTGAGTGGAGACCTCACCGCAGTCTACAACTTCCTCACGAGAGGGAGTGGAGGGGCAGGCGCCTACCTCTTCTCCTTAATTACCAGTGATAGGACCATGGGAATGGTGTCAGGCCGAGGTAGGGGAGGTTTAGGCTAGACATCAGGAAGAGGTTCTTCACCGAAAGGGCGGTCGCACACTGGAACAGGCTCCCCAGGGAAGTAGTCACTGCGCCAAGCCTCTCTGAATTTAAGAAGCGTTTGGACTGTGTACTTAGTCACATGGTCTAAAGTTTTGGGTAGACCTGTGTGGTGCCAGGAGTTGGACTCGATGTTCCTTATGGCTCCCTTCCAGCCCGGGTTATTCTATGATTCTATGATTATTGAGCTCTATGATTGCCTTAAAGAATGGTGTAGCGTGCTGAGGGTCAGTCTCTTCTCCCAAGCAACAGGTAATAGGAAAAGAGGAAATGGCCTCAAGTTGCACTAGGGGAAGTTTAGACTGGATATTAGGAACAAATTCTTCTCTGAAAAGGTTGTGAGGCATTGGAACAGGCTGCCCAGGGAAGTAGCTGAGTTCCTGGAGATATTCAAAGGATGTGAAGATGTGGTGATTAGAGACATGGTTTAGTGGTAGGCTCAGCAGTGCTAGGTTAACGGTTGGACTTGGTGATCTTAGAGGTCTTTTCCAAACTAAAGGATACTCTGAAAAAAAAGTGAATGAAAAATAATTTTTATCTCAGGATCTGGACATGTCCAGTAGAGTTAGAATTATATGGATTCATTAACCTTTACATTTTCACTACACAAGTTTTGGTCCATACTAACTCTTCCTCATACTAGATTACCAGTATATGTTGAGGGATGTGAAAAGTTCAAAGGATACTGTATCATCCTCTCCTGTATGTGTCTATGAAAAGTTCAGGTGGGACCTGAAGCTTATAAGTGAGTAACCAAAGTGACATACTAGTTTCCCTAGTTGCTCTAGGCCTTATTGCTACTGGAATTCTGTTTTACAGCAGTGAATGACAAAGCAACTACAACACATTCTATTTCATCTGTACCAGAGGACTTCCCAGATGAGGTATCTGGTAAGGTTGGACTTTTTGTAAAGGAAAATATCTTCTGAAAGGGCATAGGTAAAGCTGATAGAGAGTAAAAGGGGAAAATGTTAACTGAAGGGAAGAAATCTTAAAGACTGATTTTTCTTTCACAAAATGTCAGCTGAATGATAGCTGTTGTTTTGACTCAGGATTATCACATTATGTCTCTTACTGATGAGAAAAATGTGTTATTATTTGAAATAAGAGTGAAACCACTCTTCACACTTTAGCACACATTTAAATTTATATTTGAGCAACTGTTACTTAATATTTTAGGCTTTCCTCAACTACCTTCTCGTTTGTGTAACAGTAAAACACCTAAACCTTTGCAGGTTTTTCTTTGCTGTTAAATTGCTGATCACAGCACTAATAGTACCTTTTTGATTCTAATAGGACTGTCTTCAATGTCACTGTACTACTGAAAAATGGGGGGGAGGAGGGGGGAGGAGATCTTTTTGTATTCTACATAGAATTTTCCCTTTAACTTCCTTTTTTTTCAAATCAATTACAAGACTAGATTGAAGAAAACAATACAGTAATACATAGGTAAAATACAGAAGTGTTGTGGTTTAACCTGGCTGGCAGCTAAACACCACACAGCCGTTCGCTCACCCTCCCCTCTCCCTCTCTGGGATGGGGGAGAGAAACGGGAAAGTGAAGCCTGTGAGTTGAGATAAAGACAGTTTATTAAGACAGAAAAATAATAATAATTAATAATAATAATAATAATAATGGTAATAGTACTACTACTAATAATGTGTACGAAACAAGTGATGAACAATGCAATTGCTCACCACCCGCTGACCGATGCCCAGCCTACCCCCGAGCAGCCGGCACCCCCACCCCGACCAGCCACCCCTATATATTGTTTAGCACGACGTCAGATGGTATGGAATACCCCTTTGGCCAGTTTGGGTCAGCTGTCCTGGGTCTGTCCCCTCCCAGCTCCTGCTGCACCCCTAGCCTGCTTGCTGGCAGGACAGAGCGAGAAGCTGAAAAGTCCTTGGCTTGGTGTATGCACTGCTCTGCAACAATTAAAACATCAGCATGTTATCAGCGCTCTTCTCATCCTAATCCAAAACATAGCACCCTACCAGCTACTAGGAGGAAAATTAACTCCATCCTAACTGAAACCAGGACAAGGAGTTCTGGTGTATGTCAGACAAAAGGGTTTGTTTTAGACAATGGTGCTTTTGTCATTTTAAAAAGGAATGCCTATGTTCAATTCACTACAATAAATAGGTATGTCAAAATTCTTTCTAAAAAGCAGGGCATTATAAACAAATCTTATCAGGAAGATCTCACTCCTTACATTGCATTCAAAATAACAATGAGACATTAATCCATATTCTCCATTATATACAGCTTCTGTAAAAATCTGTGTGTTTTGGGAGTTTCACCAAGATACAAACAGATGAATTCACCAGTCCTTCCATTTCTCTATTAGTACACTGAGAGTATTATTTAGAACACAGTCAGTGGATTTGCCCCAGGACTCCTATGAAGACTTCCTTGGCTTGCTCCCCCCTCCCCCTCCCCCCCCCCAAAAAAAAAAATAAAAAAATTGTGTATCAAAAGCCAACAATTTGTTGGCCCTGCTCCCATTTATCAGTTTCAGACTTTTGGCTAAATTCCCTGACTAACACGAAGCTTAGGCATTGTGCTTCCCCATCTGGAAGGCAGCCCACACAGATGATCGAAGACTGAACAACTAAGCATAATTGTAGGAAACACTGAAAAATAACATAGCTGTCTCCAAGGACTCTCTAAAAAGGGAACAACAGACTGGCTTGAAAAATAAATAAATAAATAAAAATGGCTTGAAGCTGTGACAGGGGTGGTTCAGGCTGGACATTAGGAAAAAGTTATTCACTGAGAGGTTGGTCAGGCACTGGAACAGGATCCCCAGAGAAATGTACACAAAACTGAGCCTGCCAGAGTTCAAGAAGTGTTTGGACAATGTTCTCAAATACATGCTCAGATTTTTTGGGTGGTCCTTTGGGGACCCAGGAGTTCTACTTTATGTTTTTTGTGGGTCTCCTCCAATCCAGGATATTCTATGATATTGTGATTCTTTGATTCTATGATTCACTTCCTTTTTGTCTCATAGCTCTTTCTTAGTCACTCCTCAGTTGCTCAGTTTTTATTTCTGTTGGATTCTTACCCCAGTCCCTTCTGAGATCTTTCTTCTTCTTCTAACAGCTTTACTGGTAGAGACACCTGAAGGTAATGCCACTGAACTGTGTGGAGAAACAGCTGTATCCAAGTTTTACATTTTCCTATAAAGTTCTAAGGGCTTATATTCTGAAATGTCTGGGTTATAATAGACAGATTTCACTATAATGTGAAATATGTTCTGTGTTCCCATTGGGAACATAGGGGAAAAAAAAAAAATCTCTCAATTTTTGAGAGTGAGAAATAAGATAATTTTTTTTTAATCAACTGGAGAATTTTATTTTTACTATTTAGTTCCCTTGCAGACCACAGAAAAGAAGCAACAGATTAAAAACTTATTACATATGAAAATGACTCATTTAAGAAATCAACCTAAACTGATTTGAAACTGTAAAGCACATCATAATTCTAAGAAAATACTCTTAATGTGAGTAGCAATAATTTTTCATAAATTAAAGCAGCTCTTCATGAAGATGAGATATCCCAGTTCATGTAATAAATAATCACGGTTTGAGTATGTAAGTATGTGGATGCCACTGGATTGTTGCAACCCAAGTGTAGCACCAGGCAACTAGCCTTGTTGAAGGTCATGTGACTGGATGTGGCCCATCAGCATATCTTATCCAGACCTCTCTGCAAAACCTTCCTACCCTAAAGTAATTCAACAGTCCTACCTAACTCAGCATTGTCTGCAGACTTACTGAGGGTACACTTGATCCCCCCATTGAGATCACTGACAAAAATATTAAACAAAACTGGCCCCAGTACTTAGCCTTGGGGAACACCACTTGTGATTGCCACCAACTGCATTTAACTCCCTTCACAACCCTATATGCCCAGCTATCCAGCCATTTTTTGCCAAGCAAACAGTATATACATCCAAGCCATGAGCCACCAGTTTCTACAGGAGAACGTAGTTGAAAATTACCAAATGCTTTGCTAAAGTCCAAGTAGACAACATAAAAAGCCTTTCCCTCTTCTGCTAAGTGGGACATACTACCATAGAAGGAGATCAAGTTAGACAAGCAAGACTTACCTTTCATAAACCCAGGGTGACTAGGTCTGATCGCTTGGTTATCTTGGACACGTGCTGCTGTGGCAGTCAACATGGTCTGCTCCATGACCTGCCCTGTTACCAATGTCAGTTTCTAATTCCCCAGACTCTCTTTCCTGCCCTTTTTGTAGATGGGTATCACATTTGCTGAGCTCCAGTCAACTGGGACATTTTGATTAGCCAGAACTGCTGATGAAGCATGAATGTGGCTTGGTGACCACTTCTGTCAGCTCTGTTAGTACCCTTGGGTGGATCCCATCTGGCCCCATAGATTTGTGTGTTCAAGTAGGTCACTAATCATTTCTCTTTGGATTATAGGAGCTTTATTCTGCTCCCTGTCTCTGTCTTCCAGCTCAGCGGGCTGGGTATCCCAAAACAATTAGTCTTACTACTAAAGACTGAGGAAAAAAAAGGCATTAAGTAACTCACTTATCAATGTATTTTCTCTGCATTCAGTATGGGATGAAGATTCTCCTTAGTTCTCCTTTTGTTGTTCATGCATTTATGAAAACATTTTTAATTGTCTTTTCTGCAGTAACCAAGTTAAGTTCTAGCTCGTTTTTGCTCCTTCTAATTTGCTCCTGTATAACCTCACAAAATATTTGTAGTCCTCCTGAGCTGTCATCCTCTTCTTCCAAAGGTCATCAACGCTTTTTGTTCCTGAATTCCAGAAAAAGCTCTCTCTTTAGCCAGGCTTGTCTTGCTGTTGGCTCGTCTTTCAGATTCCTGTGCTTTCAAGGCTTCATTCTTGAATATCCAGCCTTCCTGTACTCATTTGCCCTTTAGAAATGCCTTCCAAGAGACTCAGTCAACCAGGTGCCTAAATAAGCCAAAATCTGTCATCCAAAAATCTAAAGCAGCAGTTCTGCTGACTGCCCTCTCTACTTTCCCAAGGATTGAGAACTCCATTATCTCATGATTATTGGGCCCAAGAGAGCCTCCAACCATCACATCACCCACAAGACCTTCCCTATTAGCAAACAAGTGGGACACCTTCCCTAGTCCGTTCCTTCACCTCCTGTATCAGAATGTTTTCCTCCACATATTCCATGAATGCCCTACTGTTTCTTCTCCACTTTATTGCATTTCCAGCAGACGTCTGGAAAATTGAAGTCTCCCATGTGAATGAGCACTAGCAATTGCAACACTTTTCCTAGCTGCTTATAGTATATTTCAACTGCTTCTTCATGTTGATTGAGTACTCTACATAACATACTCCAATCACAATATCTCCCTTGTTGGCATTTCCTTGGACTCAGAGGCATTCATCAATATAATTAAGCATGCAGTCAAGACCTTCCCAAACATAGAGGGCAATCCTACATCCTCTTCTTCCCTGCCTCTCTCTCCTGAAGAGACAAAGTCATGAGGCTTAATGAACCCATGTAGGCTATGTCTGACAATTGTTTTGTTCTTTAACTGCATTTCAATATCCTCAGTTATCTCCATAACTTTAACTCCATGACTAAGATTTATCTTCATAACTTTTTCAGGGATTGAGGTTAAACTAGGAGATCTGCAGTTTCCTGGGTCTTCTCTCATGCCCTTTTTTGTAGATGGGTATAACATTTGTTATCTTCCAGTTGGCAGGAGCCCTCCCAAACACTCTAAACCTTTGGTAAATTGTATATAAGTGTCCAGCTGTAACATCCTCTAAATCCCACAGTACTTTGAGATGAATCCCATCATCAGGCTTCAGGGATTTTTGAACGTTCAGCTGATACAACTGGTCCTTTACAATTTCAGTGATCATGAATGGAAAGCCACTGCTTTCCCAGTCATCGCCCTGCAAATCTGCCCATCAGCTCTGAGGACTGCAGCCCAAAATCTGTCATTACTGTTATAGACTGAGGCAAAACTCAGGCAGGTAATGACAGGAAAAGAAGGAATGGTTTTAAACTAAAAGAGGAGAGAGCTGGTTTAGATGATTTGAGGAAATTCTTCACTCAGAGGGCTGTGAGGCACTGGAACAGGTTGTCCAAAGAAGTTATGGATGCCCCAGCTCTGGAGGTGTTCAAGACCAGGTTGGGTGAGGCCCCGGGCAACCTGATCCAGGGTGGTATCCCTGCCCATGGCAGGGGGATTGGAACTAGATGATCTTTAAGGTCCCTTCCAACCCGAGCCATTCTATGATTCTATGAAAAAAAAAAAAAAAATTAAAAAAAAATGCCTCTGCTTGTTCCTCATCCTAGAAGCTAGTATATTTGGATGTAGGATGATAATAATGCTGACAACACGCTGATGTTTTAGTTGTTGCAGAGAATTGCTAGCACTAAGTCAAGAACTTTTCATCTTCTCATGCTACCCTGCAAAGTGAGGAGGCTGGGGGTGCACAAAAAGCTGGGAGGGACCAGGACAACTGAGACAAACTGGCCAAAGGGATATTCCATACCATAGGGCATCATGCTGAAGAGTAAAACATTGAGGGACTGCTGCTTGGGGTCTAGCTGGCCATCAGTCAGTGAGTGGTGAGCAATTGTATTCAATTGTGTTCATCCCTTGCTTTGCATATTTATTATTATTATTATTGTTGTTGTTGTTGCTGTTGTTGTCATTATTATCATTATTACCTTCCTTTTCTGTCCTATCTCAACACACGAGTTTTTACCATTTTCTTCCAACTCTCTTCTACATCCCACTGGCAGGGACAAGGAGGATGTGGGGACAATGAGTGAAAAAACATCTGGGTGGTTTGCCTGCTGGGTTAAACCACAACATTAAGTGACTATCTAAGTGACTATCTGCATCAGGTACTGAAAGTACAGGTGTACAAGCTATGTTGTTTGTTCGTGTTGTTTGTTTGTATTTGTTTGGTTTCTTCTTCATTTAATAGTTTTTTAGTTTGTTTGATTGATTGATTGTTTTCTAAATCAATCATTTTAATGCCAGGATTCTGGAAAGTCTAAGTGAGATTCTGAAAATATAACCAGGGTGATTAGGTTTAGGAAGTCCTGGCTAAGCCTGTTTTACATTTCAATGGTACTAGCATGTAGGTACATTGTAGGGTTCTGACAACAGTTTTATAATAGTGAGAAGAAGGAAAATGTATGGTAATCCCAGTTTATGATGAAAATTTAAGCAAATCCTTTATTTGTCAAGTAGAAAGTTCTTTGAGACTAAAATGCCAAGGAATATTTGATTCAACATAGTTTTATGTAGTGAAGCAGATTTGAACTGTAGTTAACAAGCAGAATTGCATTTGAATTGCTTTAGGAAAAAATCAGTTTTGATCTCTTTATTGCTTGTAATTTAATGTGTTCAGAAGTGAAACAATTTAAACCATAATGTTCAACACAGAAGGCTGAGTTTTTATTGTATAAGACATAGGTTTTACACATTGTATGAAAGCCTAGGGTAAGTGCACTCTAAAATCTGATTTGCTGCAATATAGTACAGGCTCCTTTGCTGAAAATCTAAGTTTAGTCAAAATACTGTACTTTTTGCTTTATGAAGAACTATCTACAATACATAAGTGTCACCTTCAAAGACATTACAGCGTCATACTGTATTTATGCTCAAATTCTGTATTAAGGACATAGGGAAAAGAAGATTACACGTTATTGATATATCTGCTACCTAAATCGTTGAGCATATAATTTTATAAGAGAGAAGTCATAACATTCATTGAACCAACATTTGGGGTTTAAATTAATTAAATTACCATAGGCAAAATGAACAACCATAAATTTAACATATCTTTAAATGGCTTCAATTATATTTTTCTTTAGTGTAGTTTCTTGGCTACCTGTATATTTATGAAAGCTATCTTTGATAAGTTAGGCATGATAACACTAATAATTGGATAATACTTTGAAAATACCTCTGAAGAATTACCTTTGATACAAAACTAATTTGTGGTTGTGGTTTAACCCGGTGGGCAGCTAAACACCACACAGCCGTTCGCTCACCCTCCCCTCTCCCTCTCTGGGATGGGGGAGAGAAACGGGAAAGTGAAGCCTGTGAGTTGAGATAAAGACAGTTTATTAAGACAGAAAAATAATAATAATTAATAATAATAATAATAATAATGGTAATAGTACTACTACTAATAATGTGTACGAAACAAGTGATGAACAATGCAATTGCTCACCACCCGCTGACCGATGCCCAGCCTACCCCCGAGCAGCCGGCACCCCCACCCCGACCAGCCACCCCTATATATTGTTTAGCACGACGTCAGATGGTATGGAATACCCCTTTGGCCAGTTTGGGTCAGCTGTCCTGGGTCTGTCCCCTCCCAGCTCCTGCTGCACCCCTAGCCTGCTTGCTGGCAGGACAGAGCGAGAAGCTGAAAAGTCCTTGGCTTGGTGTATGCACTGCTCTGCAACAATTAAAACATCAGCATGTTATCAGCATGCTTCTCATCCTAATCCAAAACATAGCACCCTACCAGCTACTAGGAGGAAAAGTAACTCTATCCTAACTGAAACAAGGACAGTACAAAATCCTGATAGCCATTTGATACCAAGGAATCCTAGAAATCACACAGAGTCTGTTATGTCTAAGGTTAATGAATAAATTAGAATTTTTCAAGCCATAGCTATTGTTGGAGTAGTTCTACTTCAGAACAGAACATAAGGAAGACAGCCCTACTTTGAAGAAAAACAAACAAACAAACAAACAAACAACAACAAAAACAAACAACCAAAACAAACCAAAAAATAGAGAGAGAGAGAGATTTTATTTGGCCTTATGTATCACTGATGGGGTTATAAAAATATCAATGGTGTATGAAGTTTATATAGATAGATAGATAGTGATATAAGTGACATATAATTATATGGCTTTTGAAAACCGTTTTATGCAATATTTTATGTGGGGACTCAAATAATTGTTTTAATAGTAGAACCATTCTTTAACCAGAGACTACTTATGCACACAGTTAAATTAAATTAGAACACATCAGTAATTACAACCTTCCCTCATAACATATGTTTATATTAATATAAACAAGCCAATCTCAATATTTCTCCATGCAAATGGAGAGTTAGAGAACACCTGATGCATGTGGAAATAGTTCACTAGTTCATTTCAGAAGCACACTTTGTGAACTTGTTAGCGTTCATGAAGACACATAATCCACAAAGTGATTATATGAAGGTGCTTTAGTAGGCGCCGGAAGTTAGGGGCATGCCTGCCCAAATCTAACTTCGTCTGATTTGTTCTCTTAGTTCTCTTTTATCTCCTAAGATACTACACATGCATTAGGTTTCACAACTCATCTATGCATATTCATTTCCTAGCTCCGCCTAGCCTCGCTTCGTATGCTAATTATCTTATCAGTCCTTCTGCGCTTGCGTATTACTCTCTGGTGGTCGTCCGGGTGGTCGTCAGGATGAAGTAAGATGTCTTCATCAGAGTTGAACTTTTTAACCTTTCCTTTTCACGCATGCTCTCTGAGCCCTTGGTCTCAGTCCAAACCGCAAGGTTGGTTTGACCCAGTTCCCAGAGTCCAAGAAGCCCCAGTTATCTAGATGTCTTGCAAATTGAGCATTCTTTTAATCCTCCTTACTCCTCATCATGAATTGGTGCATTCTCATGTTACCCTTGCACATATATTTTGTATCTTCCAAGCGCAGCCTCGGAACAGTACATCGCAAATGTAACATACTAAACAATATTGTATTATTTCTTCTTCTATTACTAACAAACTGAAGAGAACAATAAGTTCACTGAACCAAATTGGCTAGATGAATAGTGAGTGTTTGACAAAGCGTTCAGCAGTACTAGTAACATTTTTTAATGAATGTTATTCTTACATAATCACTTTACTCTGACATTCAGTAAGGTTTGTCATTAGGATTATCTCAGCATATCATGGAATCATAGAATCATAGAATCATTAAGGTTGAAGAGACCTTCAAGATCATCTGGTCCAACCATCACCCTACTACCAATATCAGCCACTAAACCATGTGTCTGAGCACTATATATCCAACCTTCCCTTGAACACCCCAACAGACAGTGACACCACCACTTCCCTGAGGAGCCCGTTCCAATGTCTCACTACTCTGAGAAGAAACGTCTCCTAATTTCTAACCTAAACCTCCCCTGGCACAACTTGAGGCCATTCCCTCTAGTCCTATCACTAGTTATCTGTGAGAAGAGGCTGAACCCCAGCTTCCCACAACTTCCTTTCAGATAGTTGTAGAGAGCAATAAGGTCTCCCCTGAGCCTCCTCTAATCCAGACTAAACAAACCCAGTTCCCTCAGTCGCTCCTCATAGGACTTGTGTTCCAGACCCTTCACCAGCTTCGTAGCCTTTCTCTGGACACATTCCGGGACCTCAATGTCCTTCTTGTACTGAGGGGCCCAAAACTGAACACAGTACTCAAGGTGCAGCCTCACCAGAGCTGAGTATAGGGGAACAATCACCTCCCTGGTCCCGCTGGTTACACTATTCCTGATACAAGCCAGGATCCTGTTGGCCTTCTTGGCCACCTGGGCATACTGCCAGCTCATGTTCAGGTGAGCATCGATTAGCACCCCTAGATCCTTTTCCTCTGCACAGCTTTCCAGCCACTCTGCCCCAAGCCTGTAGTGCTGCATGGTGGTGTTGTGGCCAAAGTGCAGGACCTGGCACTTAGCCATGTTGAACCTCATCCCATTGGCTTCTGCCCATCGACCCATCCTGCCCAGGTCCCTCTGCAGGGCCTTCCTACCCTTCGTCAGATTGACACTTCACCCCAACTTGGTGTCATCTGCAAACTTACTGAGGGTGCACTCAATTCACTCATCCAAATCCTCAATGAAGATATTAAAGAGGATGTGCCCCAGCACTGACCCCTGGGGAACACTACTGGTGACCTTTCACTCTGTTCACCACCACTCTCTGGGCCCAGCTGTCCAGCCAGTATGTTTTCAGAATCACTGTAGCTGAATTTCACTTAAAATTTGCAGATCAATCCGTAGTGCCAAGTAGTGCAGAAACTTAGTTAAGCATCAGTTAAAAAGGTATTTTAGCACACTTGACAGAATTTTCATTCCAGATGCAACATATTTCAAGCACAGAAAAGGGCTGCTGTGGGAAGTGGAGGAGTCCCCATCCCTACAGGTATTTAAGACGTGCATATGGTACTAAGGGACATGGTTTAGTGTTGGAACTTGGTAGCTCAGATTGATGGTTGGACATGGCGATCTTGAAGGTCTTTTCCAACCTAGATGAACTGATGATTCCATGATTCTGTATCATTAATATTGGTCAAGCATTTACCATGAAAAGCTCACAAAATCCAAACACATTATTTGCATGGTAACAAAGAAACCAAAATGCATAAATTAAAATAGTTAAGAAATTCTAAAGCCTAATGCAAGCTTTCTTCAGATCCCAAAACCCAGTAAATATTACTTTTACTGTCATTGGTTGACAGAAAGTTTTACATCAACGTGACAGAGCAGAATCTTAGAATCTGTCTGGACTTACCTTTACCCAGGCTGATTGTATCTTTCCTTAAAAAATATCTAGAGGTCAAGTGATAATTTCCAAATGTTAGAGCTGCAGCTCTCCATTTAAGTTGGAAAATATCCAAAATTTTGGTTATCTAAAGTGTCAAGGTTAAACTGATCTACCAAATCTGAGATAATATTCTCTAGAGGCTATTTGGGTTTGGGTATCACATGTATGTTTTTTGAAACTAAACAGGAGCATTTTTACATAGAAAAAAAAAAAAAAAAGTCACAGGAATTCAGAAGGGATTTTTCCTAAGAAGATGTATGAGGAGTGTCTGAGGACACTTGGTTTGTTCAGTCTACAGGACAGGAGATTGAGAGGAGACATCATGGCAGCATACAGCTTCCTTACGAGTAAGGGGGAGGTGATGCTTTCTGCCCTCTGGTGACAATGATAGGCCCTGTAGAAGCATCATGAAGCTTTGTCAGGGAAGATTCAGGCTGGATATTAGGAAAAAGGTTCTTCATTGTGAGGGCATTTGGGCCCCAGAATAGGCTCCCCAGGGAAGTGATCTTAGCAACAAATCTGTCAGAGTTCAAGAAGAGTTTGGACAATGTTCTCAGATATATGGTCTAGTTTTCAGGTGGTCCTGTGTGGAGCCAGGAGCTGGATTCCATAATCCTTGTGGGTCTCTTCCAGCTCAGAATCTTCTATGTTTCTAGTATGCTATGATTTGATTCTTTGAATACTTTGATTCATGTACGTAAGGACATATAGGGAAATTAATAACAAATCTGTATTTATTGTCATATTTGGTAGCAGAAAAAGTAGAAAACATTGAGACTCTATCAAACAGAAAACCTGGTTTGCACAGGAAATTTGGAGGGGTAGTGAATAATTCCATTTTCAAATCCAATCTGAAATTGTAGAAACTCCCTATCTTTAAACAGAGGAAAAATTTGATTTCAAAATTTGAAATTAAAATGGAGTTTGGCCATACCTTAGTCTCCTTGTTCAGCTGTGATATTTAGGGTTTCCAAGCTTCTAGGAAAATCTAAGAAACCTCACTATATCAAAGGCTTTTCTGATAAACAGGCCCTGTAAACTGGAATACCCAGAGTTCCTTGTTCTAATTGCCTCCATCCAAAATTTACTAGGCAAACTACCTGTCACCCAATGCAAGTAGTTTCTGCAAAGTGGAGTACTGGACTGTAAGACCCATCTCAGGGTTCCCTTTCAACCTAAATTATTTGTGATTCTGTGATAGAAAAACATTAAAAGCAACATTCTATTTTGTCTGGGAATTCCTTGCCAGCTTTCCTTGCCTTACGTCAACTGATAATACATACCAACGTATCTGAGGACAATTTCACAAATCACAGAATCATCTAGGTGGGAAGAGACCTCCAAGATCACCCAGTCCAACCTCTAACCTAATACTAACAAGTCCTCCACTAAACCATATCACTAAGCTCTACATCTAAACATCTTTTAAAGACCTCCAGGGATGGTGACTCAACCACTTCCCTGGGCAGCACATTCCAATGCCTAACAACCCTTTCGGTAAAGAAGTTCTTCCTAATATCCAACCTAAACCTCCCCTGGCACAACTTTAGCCCATTCCCCCTCATCCTGTCACCAGGCACGTGGGAGAACAGACCAACCCCCACCTCGCTACAGCCTCCTTTAAGGTAACTGTAGAGTGCGATAAGGTCACCCCTGAGCCTCCTCTTCTCCAGACTGAACAAGCCCAGCTCCCTCTGCTGCTCCTCGTAAGACTTGTTCTCCAGACCCCTCACCAGCTTCGTTGCCCTTCTCTGGACTCACTTGAGCACCTCAATGTCCTTCTTGTAGCGAGGGGCCCAAAACTGAACACAGTACTCGAGGTACAGCCTCACCAGAGCTGAGTACAGGGGGACAATCACTTCCCTAGCCCTGCTGGCCACACTGCTTCTTATACAAGCCAGGATGCTGTTGGCCTTCTTGGCCACCTGAGCAAACTGCTGCCTCATATTCAGCCAGCTATCAACCAATACTCCCAGGTCCTTCTCTGCCAGGCAGCATTCTAACCACTCATCTTCAGCGTGTAGCTCTGCTTGGGGTTGTGTCCGAGGTGCATGACCCGGCACTTGGCCTTGTTTTGTTCAGCTACTGAATACGTTTTTATATTTCTCATCTTTTTTGTCTGTCCTCTCACTTTCAAAGATCCATCATTTCTGTAGTTACCTTACCTACTGTTCCGTTTGTAGATGTCACTGCTTCTAAACTGAAGCTAGATTTAAGGGTTATGATTACTAAAGAAATTGCTGTATTTGCTCTTTTTTTTTTTTTTTAAACTCTCAGAAGTAATTGTGAACTATTTAGTTACTGTTATGATTATAATAAAAAGTGCCAGTAGTACTATAATGAAGTAAAATGATGTGTTATTGTAATAGCTACCCAAGTAGTTTGCAGTCTTTTCAGTGATTTTCTTGCCATATACATTAATTTTTACATGTCTCCATGTTTAAAATAGCAGCAATTTAAGATCTGCAGCATACATGAATGATGATTATTCATTCAGGCATGAGGTTTAAGGATGGAGTTTTTTGCCAGGGATGGAAGACAGAGATTTTATCCTGAAAATAGAATCAAGACAGCCTTAAAGTGCAAGATCTCTAAAGATTAAGTTCTCTATCTTAAAAAGAGAGGACTGAGAGATGTTTTCTAGATGAATATATTTCTCATATGTGTATGTACACAACAGAAAGGAGAGGGTAGCTGTTTAACTTTGAAGGGAAAACAGAAATAGCAGTCCAGTTATTGAGCACCAATTTTTAGACAACTATAATATTAGAATTAGAAATAACTGTTCTAGCCAGGAAATAGTTACATATTGCCAGAGTATTGCAACTTAGTATCAAATGATAACACAACTCTTTCTAAGATATCATTCACTCCAGAAAATTTTAGAAATTCTGTGTATGGTTTTAATAGATATAGTATTGTCTTGGTTCCCTGAACCTTCTTGGACCTTGAAATCTTTTCATTTCTGTGGTGGTTTTACTTGGGTGGGCAGCCAAGCTCCACCACAACCGTTCTCTCACTCCTGGTCCTCAAAGGGAAAGACGGAGAAAATATGATGCAAAGGGCTCACGTTTTGAGGTAAGGACAGGGAGATCGCTCAACAATTACCATGACAGGCAAAACAGACTGAGAGTGGGGAGATAGTAAAATGTATTGCCTATTTCTAACAAGCTAGAGAAGTGAGATGCAAATGAATGAAACCAAAAACACCTTTCCCCCATCCACCCTCTTCAATCTCCTCTCCCCAGGCGGTGCAGGGGAATGGGGAAATGGGGACTGCAGTCAGTCTATAGCACTTTGTCTCTGCCGCTCCTTCAAAGTCACTCTCTTCCCCTGCTCTAATGTAGGGTTCCTCCCATAGGATGCAGTCCTTCCCAAACTGATCTAGCATGGGCTGCCCACAGGCAGCATCTCTTCAACAGCTGCTCCAAATAGGGGTCTGTAACAGAGGGTCCATCCATCAGGAGCAAACTGCTTCAACCTGTGTCCCCCATGGGCAGCAGGTCCTGCCAGGTTGGCTGTTCCTGCGTGGGCTCCTCTCCACAGCCTACAGATCCAGTCCAGTGTCTGTTCCAGCAGGTCTTCTTCACAGGCTACAGCCTTCTTCAGGCCACATCCGCCTGCTGCACTGTGGTCTCCTCCACGGGCTGTAGCACGGAAACCTTTTCAGCCATGGTACACCATGGGCTGCAGGGGGACAACCTGCTTCACCATGGTCCTCTCCACAGGCCACAGGGGAACTTGACCTCCAGTGCCTGGAGCACCTCCTCCACCTCCTTCTTCATTGACCTTGGAGGCTGCAGCACTGTTTCTCTCTCCTAGTTCTCCCAGCTGCTGTACAGAAGCAGGTTTTGTTTGTTTGTTTGTTTGTTTGTCTTTCCTTCCTTAAATATGCTTTCACAGAGGTGCAAATGACATTGCTTATTGGCTCAACTCTGGCCAGCAGCGGGCACCTTATCTAACACGGGGCAGCTTCTGGGTTTTTCTCACTGAAGCTGCCCCTATGGCCCCCTGTTACCAAAACTTTGCCATGTAAACCCATTACAATTTCTGATTCTCCATTTTCATCATCAATTTTCAAGACTAGTGGAGAAAACAAAATTTAATGCATTGACATTTTTATGTTCTTAGCGCTTGCATCTACATATTAAACTAGTACTAGTGACAAAATCAAATTTCATGCTTCGGAGCTTTAGATAGTCATCAGCAAAATGAAGGAATACATTGTCTTCATGAGCAATAAGTTAGAAATACTTTTCTCTCTTCTTCCTCAGAGGAATCTGCGGCTAGCTGCAACTACAGACTGGAAGGGATTATACAAAGATATTTCCTAAATACTTCTTTAGTATACATGCTGACATGCTCAAGGTCAAGCTGATCACCAGATTTCTACTCAAATAGAAAATTTTCCCTTTTCAGTCTGCTGGGGTGTTTGGAAGATTTTTGCCAACTTAGTTTCTTAAGTGTCTTAAAGTAAAAATTATTTTTTTTTAGCTCTCCATTTTAAGGTGAGAATAAATATGAAACTTTCTACTTTTTGGCAAGAAGTGTCAGAACTGAATTTATCTTAGTTTGGATTATCTGAGTGTATTTCATATAAAAAAATCCTACTACAATTAAAAACCTGGAGTATAAGGGTCCTTGCAAACCTCATTTGATGTTGCAACCTAGTCAAGTAGAAATGTGTACAGTCATTGCATCATGGGCTGAAAGAAAGGAAAGCCATCAACTCTTATACAACATACTCCAAAAGGCTGGCAGTTGCAATTGGTCAGCCTCGGCCAGCTACCAGGCTCCCACCCAGCTGCTTCTTCATTCCTTCTTAACAGGACAGGGAGAGGAAATAAAACGAAAAGGTTGCAGATCAAGAAAAAGACAGGGAGTTCACTTACCAATTAGTGTCAAAAAAAAAAAAAAAAAAAAAGTTTTGACTTGGGGACAACTAATTTAATTTATAGATAGTAAAAATAGTTTTGAAAAGTGAGAAACAGAGATGAAAATTAATACAGCTTCCTCCACCTCATCGCTTTTTCCCAGGCTCAACTTTACTCTTTCACTCACAGTTTTTCTAATTCCTCCCCACCCTAAGTGGCTCAGGGACTGTGGCAAATGTGGTCATTCCATAACAGTTCCTTTCTGCCTCTCCCTCCTTACATTCTCCCCTTGCTCCAGGGGCGATCCTCTACAGCTGCAGTCAACCAAGAACTGTTCCAGCAGGCCCTCTACATGAGCTGCAGCTTACTTCAGGATATATCCACCTGTTCTGATGTGGGGTCCTTCACAGGCTGCAAAGTGGGTATCTGCTCTGATGCAGTCCCCCATGAACTACAGGGGGAAATACCTGCTCCCATGACTGGAGACACTCCTTCCGCTCCCTCTCTGACAGTGGTGTTTCTTCACTGTTTTCACTCTTTTTGTCCGTCCTCCTCTGCCTATCTGGTATTTTTGCCCTTGTCCTAATACTTTCTCACAGAGGTGTCACCAACTTGGCTGAAAGGTTCAGCTGTGTCCTCAGTGGCTGATCTAAGCCTGTGGGAACCTGACTTCTGCTGGGCACTGTAGATATTGTGATGGATCACTTGTCAGTGAACGTTGTGTATGTGCACTGGTATTATTTGTTGTTATTGTAATTTAAAGAGCATTTGTGAGAGGTTGTTTATTATTTTTATTTATTATTGACTTTTTATTTTCAGTTAACTACAAGAGAGTTTGAATTAAGCAAGGGCTCACATAATGCTTTGCCATAACCATCATTATGGTAATTAACCAAGTATTACATCACAGCTTAGCAAAATTGGCATACATGATTTGTGTAGATCTCATCAAAAGTATTGAAGGCTGCAAACTCATCCTTGTGTTCCAGCTCTGTGAATACCTGCTACAAATTGTTTAATAATGTGGAAAGATAAGGCTAGCCCTTGCAGCAGGCTGGGTTATAGGTTTTCCTGGTCTCTTCACTTGACACAATTAGGTTCCCCTCATAGCCTGGTATGCAAGAATGACTACACATGGGCAATGACAGACACATGTTTCTGGTATGGTAAAAGACAGATAGAGAACACAGTGACTAATTCACCCTAATAAAAACAAAGCTAGTGTCAAGAAACCTAAATTTATAGTGCTCATCACAATACTAGGGTAATCCAGTCATCCTTTCTAACCTTGCGATATTGGAGAGATGTTATGAAAATCACAGAACACATTTGGAATATTTCATTATGTTTCATATCTTAGCATGATCCAGCTGGATATTTCTATAGTTTGAGATGATTGCTTGACTAGTACTTGATCAATGTCAGATCACTAAGAAATGAGAATGAAAATAACAGCAAAAAATATTCTTATTAAAATATTGTCTTAAAGTACACAAAAACGATGTTTGGCTGTGTCCTAGGAAGCAGGGCCTCAATATGCATAGTGGTTGTTTAGGAGGACAGACATCTTTACAACAAGAGCACCTGCCTCCTTCCCCTTTCTCACCTTTTATTACTGAGTGTGACATCTCATGGTACGGAATATCCCTTTGGTCGGTTTAGGTCAGCTGCCCTGGTGACATCCCCTCCCCACCTCTTGCCTACCCCCAGCCTACTGGCTCTTGGGGGGAAGGGAGAGAGGTTGGATGGAGTCTTGATGCTGTGCCAGTATTGCTCAGCAATAGACAAAACATTGGTGTGGTTCTAATGCTGTTCTAGCTACAAGTGCAAAGCATGGGACACTGCAGGGAAAGTTAACTCCATCCCAGACAGACCCAGTACAGCTTCCCATGGGATATAGTCCTTCTTGAACTGCTTCAATATGAGTCCTTCCAACAGTCCGCTGTTCTTCAAGAACCCAGTGTGGGTCCTTTCCATGCAGTTCAGTACTTCAGAAACACAGTGCTCTAGTGTGGGCTCTCCACAGGCTGCAGCTTTCTTCATGGTGCATCCACCTGCTGTGGTGTGGGGTCAAACATGGACTTCTGTGTGGCTCTCTCTTCAAAGTAGTTGCTCCATGGGCTGCAGGGGATAACTTCCTTCATAATCTTTGTCACAGCCTGCAGGGGAATCTCTGCTTGGTACTTAGAGCACCTCCTTCACCTCCTTTGCTGATTTGGGCTTCTGCAGGGCAGTTTCTTTCACAATTTTCTCACTTACCTCTCTTACAACCCCTGTGCAGCATTTGCTACCCTTTCTTAAATATGTTATCACAGAGCTGCCACCTGCTTGCCTGGTGGGCTTAGCTGGTGCCCTGTGGTGGGTCTGTTTTGTGTTCAGCTGTAACTGGCTCTGTCCAATGTGGGGACAGCCACTAGTCTCTTCTCACAAAGACCACTCCTGAAGCCCTCCTGCTAGTAACAATTTGCCATGTAAACCCAATATAGTTCATGTTACAGATTTTTATTTTTTATTTTTTACCAGTTTATGGATGGAAGAGAGTTTCTTCAGTGCAAATTTTTGACCATATTTCCATTGTAAACTTGAATACATCTGCCATTCACTAAAATAAAAACAAACAAACAAATAAAATAAAAGTAAAATAAAAAAGGAATCACGCTGAAACCAAATTTAGATTAGATGGGTTATATCCTAATTAACGTTATTCTAACAAGTATGAAAGGAACGAAATAGATTATGCCAATGGGACCTTATACTATAAGCAGGATGAGAAAATATTGTAGGTATGACCATTTTTGAATTATTGTGAGAAATATATTGAAAAATATAATCAATGTCTTTCTGAAGTATTAGTTAATTAGAATTTTGATCAGTAAACAAACTATTAAAATTTGGGAAGGGACAGAGAAGTAAGAAGTTGTGCTTGGAAATCAGCTTTTACAGTTCCACCAACTGCCTTAGAAGACAGCTTTACTTTTATTTTTATATAAGAAAACTATTTTTCAAGCAGAATGTGGGTTTCCCAGTCACCTTAAGCTCTGAAGACAAGGATTGATGTATTTATTAACTTCTTGCAGCTTGTGAAGATGTGTGAGAGATTTACTCTCTCAATATTGCCTGTTGGCAAAATCATCTTTTTTTCAAGTTTCTTCCAATCTCAAGCATGACATTTCTTCTGGGATGAGGGCTTGCAATCTTGATTAAAAGCTATTGCAGTTCATGGAAACCTTCCAGTTATATCAAGAAAATTTGGGGAACCTGCTATGACAAGTCAGTAAAACAGGCAGTAGGATACACAGCTTACATCTTTCAGGGCAGGGGGAGACTTATAATGTCATACTCTGTTGAGGACCTGTTACAGGAAAAGAGATTGCTTATGATCTTTGCTTACTCCAGGAGCTTTGTTATTCCTTCCAGAAATTCAAAAGAGGAAATGATATATGACTTTCTGCTGATAAATATAAACCTTCATAAACTGACAATGGCTGGTAATAAAAGAAGTAATGGAAATGCCTGGCATGGATTTCCCAAATTTTGTAATGCAAATAGCTTATGTTGATGCAACCAGTAAAAATTCTGAAATACGTATTATATATAAAGATAGAAGATAACTGAAGTTTATCTCTGTGAAGCTTTTTGTTTTGTTTTGTGTTGTCAATTAAACAGATATGCTGTATCCTTAGAAAGAGCAGGACTGTAGTTCTCAAGATTTGACAGAAATTCGATGTAGTTTTATGTTTTTCTTACTTCTGTAATTGTTCAGTGCCATGCTTTTGGTGTAGTTGTGACATTATTGAGAAAAACTTGTAAACTTAATCTAGACAAACTTTAAGAAATAAAAAGGTTTTGTTTAAGAATAAGCTTTTATTTTTTTCTTCCTTAAATATATATATATATAGTCTATAGGAAATATATATATATATAAATATATATGTATGTCTATAGGAAATAATTCATAGGCAAATTTAATTAAAGAGAGAAATTACATTCTTATCTACATTAAAAATGTAAGATGCATTGCTATTGAGAAAGAAGAAAATCTTTCAGAATGATGTTTTCAGGTAACTTTATCTATGACGTATTCACATTATTTTATTAACTTGACATTTTTTGCCTATCTGTAATAAAAGAGGACAAAAACGAGAGCTGTGACCAGATAAGTACATCTGGAGATCACAATCACAGATAAAAGATGCAGAATAAATGAAGTCTTAGAGAAGCTATATAATAGTAAATAGAGATGAGTCTTACAGGCTAGATGGATGGAGTGAGGTGGGTAAAAAAATGGTTAAACATCTAGGCCCACAAGGTAGTGGCCATCAGTGCAAAGTCTGGTTGGAGGCCAGTAATTAGGGCTGTATCTCAAGGGTCTATACTGGATAAAGTCCTATTTGAAATCTTCATTAATGATCTGGATGATGGGGCTGAGTGAACCCACAGCAAGTCTGCAAAACAAAATTGACACAAAATTAGAATATGTGGTGGTTAAAGCAGAGGGTTGTCCTGCCATCTAGAAGGACCTCCACAAGCTAGAGAAATGGCCTGAAAGAAATCTTTTGAAGTTCAACAAAGGAAAATGCAAAGTCCTGCATCCTGGAAGGCAGGACAACTCCCATTAGTACATGTTGGGAGCTACCAGCTGGAAAGCAGCTTTGCAGAAAAGTACCTACAAGTCCTGGTGGACATCAAGTTAAACATGAATCAGCAGCCCTTGCAACAAAGGAAGAATGGTATGCTGGTCTGCATTAGGAAAAGCACTGGGGCAAGTCTAGGGAGGTGATCCTTCACCTCTGCTCAGCACTGGTGACGCCATGCCCAGAGTGCTGTGTCCTGTTCTGAGCCCCCAGTACAAGACAAACATGGATAATGAAGAGAGTCTAACAAAGGGCCACTAAAATGATTAAGGGACTGGAGCTTCTCTCTTGTGAGGAAAGGCTGAGAGAGCTGGGATCGTTCAGCCTGGAAAAGAGAAGGGTCAGAGGGGATATCTCTGATAAATACCTTAAGGGAAGATACAGACAGGATGGAGCCAGGCTCTTTTCAGTGGTGCTCAGGACAGGACTCGAACACAGAAGATTCCTTATGAACATCAGGAAACACTTTTGTACTGTGTGAGTAATGAAACAGGTTGCTCAGAGAGGTTGTGGGGTCTCACTCCTTAGAGATCTTCAAAAGCTGCATGAACACAGTCCTGGGCAAACAGCTGTAGGTGGCCCTGCTTGAGCAGGGGTGTTGGACCTGGTCTCTTCTAACCTCAGCAGGTTTCCTGAACTTAGTATTATTACCAGCATCTATAGAATTTGAAAAAAAATATATATATATATAATGTCATATAAAATATCATGTCATATCCTTACAGTTTTTTTTTCTTTTAATTTAATTTATACTTTTGAAATTCATGCACTACATGGTGGACAAAAAAAAAATAAATAAACAAATAATTAAAAAAAAAAAAACTGGGCATGAGTCAGCAACATGCTCTTACAGCCCAGGAAGTAAACTGAATCCTTGGCTGCATCAAAAGTAGCGTGGCCAGCAGGTTCAAGGAGGTGATTCTCCTCCTCCACTCCACTCTTGTGAGATGCCACTTGGAGTACTGCATTCAGCTCTGGGGCCCCTGACATAAGAAAGACATGGATCTGTTAGAGTGGATCCAGGGGAGGGCCACAAAGATGGTCAGAGGGCTGGAGCATCTCTCCAACGAAAATAGTTTGAGGGAGTTGGGGTTGTTTAGCCTACAGAACAGAAAGTTTCAGGGAGACCTTAAAGCATCCTTCCAGTATTTAATGGGGGCTTACAAGAGAGGGACACTTTATCAGTGAGTGTAGTGATAGGATGAGGAATAACAGTTTTAAACCAAAAAAGTTTACATTTAGATTAGATATTCAGAAGAAATTCTTTACTCGGAGGGTGGTAAGGCACTGGAACAGGTTGCCCAGAGACGTTGTGGAAGTCCTCTCCCTGGAAGTGTTCAAGGCCAGGTTGGATGGGGCCTTGAGCAAGCTGGTCTAGTGCAAGGTGTCCCTGTCCATGGAAGGACATCTAGTAGGAACTAGATGATAAATGTCCCTTCCAACCCCAAACCAGTATAAGATCAGTAGTTATGATTTTATAATTGTAAGAAGAGCTTGGGCAGTATTTTCCCATTTTCCCATTTTCAAAAATCACTAATATCATGCAAACATTCATTAGTTGGAAATGATCATTAATGTATTATTTCTGTGATTACTCATGCAGGATATAAGACACTCTCTTTTTAATTTTTCAGACAAGCTGTAATATCAGTGTCCCATGTGATATCTAGCATAACTGAATGTTTCCTTCCATTCTTTTGACATGAACAAGGACTTTTGTGCCAGGACCTCTTCATTATTTTTCTTTTCCACTTTTATGAGCAGATATAATGACAGATATTAATTCTGCTTGCAAGTGCTTCTTTTAGTATCTAACTTCTCTCTTTTTTGCAGCAGCATCATGTCTAAATTTAATAAATTTAAATTAATTGTGGCCAGAAGCATGTATGTAAATTTCAATGCTGAATCTTAACCATTTTCAGCTATACAGTGCCACATGGCTTTCTGGACACTTTACTAAGAAAATATAAATACTTTAGCTCTCCTGGCAGGGAATCTTAGCATACATAACAACATAGAGAGTCAGTAATGCACTGTGCTCCTGTAGTGGTTAACAGAAGTAGCAGGTAGACCAAAGCTTCCTACTTATCTGGTGCTTTCATTTAGGAGCAGAAGTGATGTTTCCTTTTGTTCCCAATTGATAAAAAGTGAAAAGTATGGGCAAAAATAACTTTAGACAAAATGTATCCCTGTCAGAAAACAGAAAAACAAATTGCTGGTCTGATTGGCAAGATGGTGCTGAGAGTGTTCATACTTTCCTGAAGTTGAAATGTTACTTGCTTCATTGGAATAGAAAATGTGCACCTATATTTATTTATTTATTTATTTTGTGTTTGTTTTTTTATTTATTCCTACAGAAAAGTCTAAGAATGTAAGAACATCTTGTGGTGTTGTTGCCAGAAAAGTTTGTTTTCCAATTTTAATTTAGGAGTAATAAAAAAGAAGATATTTCTACTCATTCGCATCAGATGATGATTCAGTACTCAGGTCATTGTCACAGTTATGGAAATGTCATATGTACTCTTCTGCATTGGGAAATTCCAGGCTATAGCTGTTGCAAAACACAACTTCTGATTGTTTTGAGTTGTTTTCTACTATGTTTCTATCATGTTTGTTTTTTGTTTGTTTGTTTTCCTATCCTGTTATGTTGAAAGAGTTTATGGTTTTGAAGCAGTTCAGAAAGATTCAATTTTCTCCTCCACTTTCCACCTACTTGCCTTTCCAGTCTAAAAGTATCAGGGTGACATCATTAGATTAGACTACTCTCTTACTTGTAAAGATGTTAGGTTACTAAAGAAGTCTTCAGATTTTTTCTAATACTATCTGTAAAAATTAATAAAATACTACATCAACTGGAAAGAAATTCCAGTTCAGTTCTGTTCCATGTTCAAGGCTATATATGTTCAAAACAGTAGCCCTATTGCATTAAATTTACTTGCCTTTTAAGGGTATTTCCATATGTGCATAACTTTCATTAAAGATTATGCTGATGGAAAGAGTAGAAAAAAGGTTTCTGAGAGAGTGAATTTACTGATCATATCGGTATGTATTTGCAAAGTGTCCAAGTAATAATGTAGACTTTGCACTGATTTATAGACTTTGCATTGAATTACATCAATGTCTTGTGTCTAAGGTGAAGAGATTGGCTTTTTATGCCCAAATTAGAACAGAGTAGAAGAAGCTTTCAGCTCTCATGGGATAATTTCATATTAGTTTTAGAGGCTTATTTTGGCTTTTTATAATATATCAACAAATTCATTGACCAGCTAGAGGATGGAACAAGTGTTATTCAAATTTTTGGGGTTTGATATCACTTTTTAATTACTTATGGAATACTTAGTTCTTCTCTATATTCACATTATATTCAAATTTGGACTGCAAAAATTGAACTCAAATATAAAGTTGATATATTTTCAATCTCAAATTCTTTTCTTTAGTATACCAGGTGCCTACTTGTTTATTCACAAGGAGAAAATTACCATTTGGGTAAACAGTTATACTCTTACTTCTTTTAGTAACATGACTTCAGCAGACACAGTAGAAACTCTGTAGTAAGATCAAGTTAAATTTTGAACTTGAAATAGGAATTCAGGCTTCGTTATTTTGCTTAATAATTCATGCATAGAGTGTTTTCTCTGAATTGTAATTATTATTCTTCATACAAAACTATTTTGCTAAGTGTTCATACTGGAGCTTTATGAGAAAAAAAGAATACAGTGATGAAAATTACAATTCTAGTTAAAAATAACATGTATATAGAGAGACAAAATTGGTTTAATCCAATAATCCACAGGCTAAAGGTCTGGCCCAGGGCCTGCTCCGGTGGGGGTCCCCCACATGCCGCAGCCTCCTTCAGGTCATATCCACCTGCTCTACCATGGTCTCCTCCACAGTCTGCAGCATGGAAACCTGCTCTACTGTGGTACACTATGGGCTGTAGGGGGACAGCCTGCTTCACCATGGTCCTCTCCACAGGCCGCAGGGGACTTCTGCTCCGGCACCTGGAGCACCTCTCCTCCTCCTTCTTCACTGACCTTAGCATCTGCAAGGCTGTTTCTCACTCCTCTCTCTCTCTCTCCCAGCTGCTGTTCCTCAGCATTTTTTTTTCTCTGTCTTAAATATTCTCTCACAGACGCACAAACAGCATCACTCATTGTATTGGCCCAGCTCTGGCCAGTGGTGTGGCCCTTAACTAACATGGGGGAGCTTCTGGATTAGTTTCACAGGAGCCACCCCTATTCCTCCCCCCCACACACACACCCTCCCGCCGCTAACAAAACCTTGTCACATAAACCCACTACACCTGTACAGCAAGGAATGTTGGTGTACAAAGATCTGAAGCTTTTATAAACTGTGATTTTCAGAATTTTGCTACCCTGTTCCTGGTGCTAGCATAACATACAATCTCAATATAAAGTTGTTTTAAGGTAGAGAGTTTGTTAAAATTTATGCTCTATGTAGAAAAATACCAACTGTGTTGTAGAACCCCTGAGAGGTGTAATATGATGATGATTTCAGTTTGATTGGTTTTGGTTTAGTTTGAGCTATAGATATATCAAATCACCTAGATAGGATATAACAAAAATACTGAATACATTTGTGTCATCAAAATACAATATAATAAAACTATTATGTATATATATTTTTTTGTATTGAATATATAATGAAAGATAGTTATTTTCCATCTGTGTTTTTCCACACGTTTGTCTACACATATCTCTCTGTCTTTTCTGATAGGCATAAGAAACTGTGTGGAAGCTGTAAAAATTTGTATATGTAACTGGAATAAATATTTAATAAATATATAATTTGTATTTCATTGTTAATTGTACTAACTTTTTTTAGGATGCCTGAGATATTGTGTGGCTTTCACAGCTCTCATGTAACCCACTGGCAATTTACTCAGTTTACACTTGGTAAATGAGTTGGCTTTTTCTCCTTGTCCTTGTGCTTGCAAATAGCTTTCATGAGGACCTGTTCCTATAATTTTCCTACTGACTAGAGTGAAACTGACTGATCTGTTGGTGTTTGAATCTTCCTTTTCCCCCTTTTTTCTAGATGGATATATATATATATATATATTTCAGTTATTTGGGACTTTCCTTTTATGCCTTTTCCGATGTACAGCAGCTGAAAAGTGGGTCATTTTTTCATTAGCCTTCTGTTTTAAAAATAGTTTCTCAAAATTTTGAAGACTATATTCCAATGTAAGGTGAAGAAAAGGGAAAAAAAAAATGTATTCTAAGATCTAAATAAATGTTAAACTTTGTTGTTTGCATACACTTAAATTAAATAACTGTGCTCTGAAACACTTTTTCTACTGTTTGATATTCTGAGTTGACTGTCTTCAGTACCAGCACTTATAAATGTATACCTTGCATGAATAAATATTTTATTTAAATTTAAGTTACAAATGAATGAAACAGCAAAAAATATAAGAAATTCAAAATAATATATTCTTTGCAACATTTATTTATATACATATTGTGTCACATATTCAAGGAGAAAATAAGAATGTAATTCTGTGTTCTGATGAACCCCTAATAAAGCAAGCAAAGAAAACAATGAATGTCTTACTGCACTTGGAAGACTATGAAAATACAAAACCTAACTGACACAATATTTTGTTCCAGGTGTGAGCAAAAGGCAACTGCTTTCCTGGCCATTTACAGTCTAGACATTCAATTTGATAGACAGAATGTTGGCACCCACTGCGGAAGATCTGAACAGCCTCAACACCAAGTAAGTGAGATCTCACAAATTTGGAGGTTCATTTCAGATGAATTTTATGAAGCTTGCTGATTTCTAACAACAAACAAAAATTTAAAATGCAGTTTATAAAGCACTGTAGAACACTTTGGTTTCAGATGCTGGGAAATTCAATTTCTCATTTAAACATGTCTTAAAATCAGAATGTAATTGCATCTTTTTAGAATATAATTTTCCAAACTTAGTGACATTACATTCTTAGGTGTCATCTTTTCTAGACAAATAAAAGTACACACTGAAAGTAATGTCTTTATATTACTAAAACAACACCTTTTATATTATAAAATTATCTCCTTTTATATTATAAAAATTAATGTAAAAAAAAATGAAACGAACATATATACATATATTCAGTGATTAAGAAAATATAGATAAACAGTAATCTGTTTAATGTAGAAGACAAACGTAGGGAAAAAAAAAGTGAGGAACATTATTTGTGCACTAATTAAGTGGTTATTCCTTTCTATTGCATATCTGATGGAATGAAACATAGAAGACAATTGTGGTTGCACAAAGACTTGATTGTCCAAAGAGGGTCTCTGAAGGAGTCCCACAAATTTTGCTTCACGTGGTAGGAGCTAAGGTGATCAGTGTTAAAGCTGCAAAGTAAAAGAACTATGCCCACACAGAAATGATTTATGATAAGAAATTCTTAGTATAAATATATCATAATATATATGGAGGGAACCATGTTAAAACATATCTCTCATCCTCGTAATGTCAGGGTTTTATTATTATTTAATTCTAATACCTCAGTTAAACTTGGAATATCTTTATTTTCCCCGGTATTCTTCCCTGGCAAATGTCAACAAATACATTTTTTTTAGAGCAAGTGCGAGCTCACAGAGAAGATAAAGGCAGGATGGTTTTCAGTTTGCCAGATCTGCTTTTTAACTGACAGTATAACACATTATACTTTCTCTGTGAGTCTGTTGTCCTCTTTGAACAACCATTAAGAAACCTGGATTATATTACCCCGGGAAAAATAGAAATGGGAGAGAGTGGGAAAGAGAGGATGAAAGAGAGAGGTTGTGAATGGGTAGTATCAGTAAAAGTTAATAGGGAGAGGTAAGATAGGATACTGTAAAAAAAAATGAATCTCTGAAAACATTCTAGTGTCACAGCAAAATAAATTCTTAGCTCAAAGTATTACAGTATTTGCAAGTTTGGAAGTTACTCAAAATGTTTATTATCAATGCTAACCATGATTCTGTTTGCATGGAGACTCTCTAATAGAGGAGCCAAACTCCTCTCAGTGGCTGTGCTAACTTTGGATAACTGACTGCTTTACTGATTCTTAGAAATACCGATAAAGTTGAATGGATGCTTCGTCTTCTTTGCTCACTGCTAGCCAAACCAAGCAAGGTTTATGAATATGAATCATATGCAGTATATACTATATAAAATAAAAGAACTATGATTCCTCACAGGTTCTCAGTTGTGTAGAATGAAATAAATGTGTTGATCTCTTTAATAGACTTTAAAATAAATAAATAAATAAATAAATAAATAAATAAATAAATAAATAAATAAATAAATAAGGGCATAGAAGGAAAAGAAACTTAATGTAGTATAATTTTTATTCAAACTATGTATAAAATTTATGTGAGCAGTTCTTTTTCATTTGAGGACGTGAAACTATTGGAGAGTGTCCAGAGAAGGGCTACAAAGATGGTGAAGGGCCTAGAGGGGAAGACATAAAAGGATCAGCTGAGGTCACTTGGTCTGTTCAGCTTGGAAAAGAGGAGGCTGAGGGGAGACCTCATTGTGGTCTACAGCATCCTCATGAGGGGGAGCGGAGGGGCAGGCACCCATCTATTCTGTCTGGTGATCAACAATAGGACCCAAGGGAATGGAATCAAGCTGCGACAGGGGATATCAGGAAAAGGTTCTTCACCAAGAGGGTTGTCATGCACTGGAACAGGCTCCCCAGGGATGTAGTCACTGCACCAAGCCTGTTGGAGTTTAAGAAACATTTGGACTATGCTCTTAGTCATACAGTCTGAATTTTTGGGTAGACCTGTACGGTGCCAGGAGTTGGACTTGATGATCCTTGTGAGTCCTTTCCAACTCAGGATATTCTATGAAACCTTGAACTAGCAAGTTTACTTTCTATCAGTGCTTGACATCTGATTTACAAAGTTTTTTAGAAGAGTAAGAGCATTCCTTTAGCAACTTGGTGATTGACAGTCGTATTTAGGAAACCTCTATAAATTATAAGCAGCTTATTCGCTCCACATCTCTTTTATTCTTTGAAAGCCATAAATAGACTGTAGTCTAGAGGAAGTTCATTGCTGATGAGTGATAATGATGAAGCCCACATATGCTTTAAACTCAAGTAACTAAAACCAAACAAAACAAGCAAATTAAAACAAATAAATAAATAAAAACCACCACCCTTCCAGTCTGATAATGAAGGGAAGTTCTTTGTTATTATCCAATAGCTGGTGAGAAGAAACAACTAATATACAAGATTTCATTTACCTTAGACAAACTATGGCGTTTGAAATCTAGCATGAGTAACTGTAAAGTTTCTGTGTAATGATGAGAATATACCTTAAGCCTTACTAAATTTTAATTATGTCATGAATGTCTATACCATTCTAGAAGAAACTAGAAAGATAAATAGGCTTTGAGCCTATTCTACCATAAGCAATCATGAAGTTCAACAAGGCCAATTGCCAAGTTCCTGTGTCTGGGCCAGGGCAACCCTAAGCACAAATACAGACTGGGAGTAGAATGGATTGAGAGCAGTTCTGAAAAAAAGGACCTGAAACTGCTGAGAAGCTCAACACGAGCTGGCAATGTGCTGGTCTAGTGGAAGGTGTCACTGTACGTGGCAAGGAGGCTGGAACTAGATGATCTTTAAGGTCCCTTCCAAACCAAACCATTCTATGATTCTGTGATCCTGTAGCAGCAAGATCTCTGTTAAGAGTCTCATTTGCCACAAGTCCTTAGGTTTAATGAAGACCTAATACATCCTAAAACACAGATGATAGTGAGAGTCATCCTATACCGAAAGATCATATGCATACATGGTATACAGTAGAGCTGTCTGGATTTCTGCATGAAATCCAAAGAATCTCCTACAGGTTTACACAGGGGTTACACCTAGTTCTTGGGGAATGGTACCTACACCAACAGCTAATCGTGAATGACGACCGTATCTAGAGAGGAAATCTGAGAAGATCCCAGGCAAGAAAATAATTACCATGTCAGCCCTATTCACTCTAAAGAGGATGATTGAGACTATTGCCTAGGTCTCCTCGGGACTGATGGACTTGCTTAATATGTAGATTTTCTAATTGCCTATGCATTAGTTTTGTTTTTATAGTTGCTGTTGAATAGAATAGTTTTTAATGTTAGAAGTGAAATGAACGAGGCAATCATTTTCTTCTGTTTTCTGGCACAAATCAGCAGTCTTAAGATTTTTGGAAGGTAACCAGAAATTGCTAATCCTGTAAATGTTTGCTACTAGCAAGGGTTAATGGAGAAATACTTCTTTTTCAAAATCATGTTCTTATTGCCTATTTAATGTAGAATCATGGAGACCTTTTATAGTTTAATAAATATTTTACTGTTATGAGGTCAGACAAAGGAATCAAGAGTTGTAAATGTCATGGCAAAAAAAATCTGTCTGATGATGTGCAAGGTGAAATTAGCACCAGTAGTTCTGTATCAGCATATTAAATTTTGCTGGATGTTTCTGCCATTCTGTTTACAGCATCATGTTAAAATTCTTTGTCTTAGAAGCTCATCTCAATACCAAAGAAGCTGGCTAAGCTAGCAGCAATTTTAAGGTTACTCTCAACAGTGCTGAACACTCTGGTGCATTTTACGTACTGTGATAAGCTAAAGAAATATTCCAGTAAAATGAAATCATCAGAAATTTAGACTAGAATGTGGACATATTATGCGTTGTTCCAGACTGCAGCTAAGTGCAAATTAGATTCATCTTCAAATTGGTATATATTCAGCATATACTTTTCAAATAGTTCCACAAACTTCCCTGTCACATCATGAAAGATTTTTACAGAAACCAAATATACAAAAACAACAAAACAAACAAATAAACAACAACAAAAAAAATTGTCAAGCTGTCTGAAAAAATTTCTAAGGATTTGGGACTAACCTTTGCAATACAAAAAAAAAAAAAGATGAACATTGAGCAAACTAAGTTACATATTTCACAAGCATTTCCAGTTGGCAAAATGCAAAAGTGAAAGCAGATTATTTTATACTAAAAATAAACACTTGCAATCTTAACAACTACAAATAAATCCCAGTAAAATAAATGGTATGACTTCATTTCACATTGCATTAACAAAAACGAATTTTACTCTGTATTTCACAGAAGTTAAAAATACCCTGGCATGAGGATGCTTTTGTGCGGGTCTCTTTCTACGCCATTTTTTGTCTCAGAGCTGAGGTAGATAAAAAGCAAGGGAAATGATTTGTTATGTATTCATTTTCCGTTTGAGAACCAAGCCACAGAAAAGTGAGCATTTGACACCAGAACTCTGTCATTAAGCCAAAAATTGAACCTATTCATTTTGACATCTGCGCCAGGGCGTCAGCTTTAATTTCTAAGCAAGGTTAAGGATTTGAGTCTGGATCAGATTCTCACTAGGTTTTAGAAGACCTGTCGGATGAGGACTTCTTTTCTTTCCCAGGAGAGCATCATGATTATCAACTGATTATACCTGATTTCAATACATCCTGAAGGTCAAGGTTAGCATTTTGCAGCTTTTCTGAAGTCATAGAATCATAGAATATCCCGAGTTGGAAGGGACCTATAAGGATCATCGAGTCCAACTCCTGGCACCACACAGGTCTGCCCAAAAGTTTAGACCACGTGACTAAGTGCACAGTCCAATCGCTTCTTAAATTCAGACAGGCTTGGTGCAGTGACGACTTCACTGGGGAGTCTGTTCCAGTGTACGACCACCCTCTCAGTGAAGAACCTCTTCCTGATGTCTAGCCTAAACTTCCCCTGCCTCAGCTTCACACCTTTCCCACAGGTCCGGTCACTGGTGATAACAGAGAATAGGTCATCTGCCTCTTCACTCCCTCTCGTGAGGAAGTTGTAGACTGCAATGAGGTCTCCCCTCAGCCTCCTCTTCTCCAGGCTGAACAGGCCAAGTGACCTCAGCCGCTCCTCATACGTCTTCCCCTCTAGGCCCTTCACCATCTTCGCCGCCCTCCTCTGGACACTCTCCAACAGTTTAATGTCCTTTTTGTACTGTGGTGCCCAGAACTGCACACAGTACTCGAGGTGAGGCCGCACCAGCGCAAAGTAGAGTGGGACAATCACTTCCCTCGACCGACTAGCAATGCCGTGCTTGATGCACCCCAGGATACGGTTGGCCCTCCTGGCTGCCACGGCACACTGCTGGCTCATATTCAACTTGCCGTCAACCACAACCAGATCCCTCTCTGCGGGGCTGCTCTCCTGCGTCTCGTCGGCCAGTCTGTACATATAGCCAGGGTTGCCCCGTCTCAGGTGCAGAACCCGGCACTTGCATTTGTTAAACTTCATGTGGTTGGTGATTGCCCAGCTCTCCAGTCTGTCCAGATCTCTCTGCAAGACCTTTCCACTCTCATCCGAGTCCAGATGGGTGATCTTATCCTAAAAGGAAATCGAATTTGTTAGGCAGGACCTACCCCTCATGAACCCATGTTGGCTGGGACCAATGACTGCATTGTCCCCCAGGTGCGCTTCAATAACTTCAAGGATCATCCTCTCCATAATTTTATCAGGCACTGACACGAGACTGACAGGCCTGTAATTGCTAGGGTCTTCTTTCTTACCCTTCTTGAAAATTGGCACAACATTTACCAGCTTCCAGTCCAATGGGACCTCACCAGATCCCAAAGATCATTGAAAAATAACTGAGAGAGGTCCCACGATGACATCTGCCAGCTCTTTAAGCACTCTGGGATGAATTCCATCTGGACCCATGGACTTGTATGGATCCAGGTGGAGCAGCCAATCCCACACACATTCAGGGTCGGTTGGGAGTTTGTCATTCCCACTATCCTCCAGCTCAGTGCACCCTGGGTCCCAAAGCCCATCATCAGTGTTGAAGACAGAGGCGAAGAAGGCATTAAACGTCTCTGCTTTGCCTATGTCATTGTCTGTGAGGAGACCCTCCCCGTCTAGTAGCGGACCTATGTTTTCTTTGGTTCTCCTTTTTCTATTCACATATCTAAAAAAACCTTTTTATTGTCTCCCACAGACATGGCCAGTTTCAACTCTAGTTGGGTTTTGGCCACACGAATTTTCTCCCTACAAACACGAACAGCATCCCTATACTCCTTCATCATCGCCTGACCCTCCTTCCAGCAGCTGTACACTTTCTTTTTTCACCTTAGCTCCAGTAGAAGATTCCTGGTCAGCCAGGTCGGCCTTCTGCCCCGCTTGCCTGACTTCCCATATTTTGGAATCACCTGATCTTGTGCTTCTAGGAAGCAGTGCTTAAAGATGGACCAGCACTGATGGACACCAATGCCTTCAAAAGCAGTTTCCCAGGGGACCTTGCTGACTAGTTCCCTGAGCAGCCTGAAGTCTGCTTCCCCACATCCAGGGCTGAAGTTTTGGTGGCAGTTTTCCGTCTGTCACCATAAATTCTAAACTCAACCACTTCATGGTCACTATGGCCAGGACGGCCGCCAATTGTCATGTCTCCCACGAGACCCTCTCTGATCTCCAGCAAGAGACCTAGGAGGGCGCCTTTCTTAGTTGGCTCACTTAGCACCTACACCTGAAGTCCTCTATGAGGTCAAAATTTGACAGGGTAGAATTGGTTATGATTTGTCTTTTAATTTTATGATTTCCTATAATATTTCCATTTGTGTGTGTAAAGAGAAGTCTGACTTTGGAGACAGTCTGAACTTACAGTTGCCTCAGACACAGGAAGCGAGAAACAATTTATTCACTGATAACTTTTATTTTGATTGATTAAACTTGTAAACCAGGGCACAAAGGAAGCTTAACCTGTCTGCCTCCCTGTTCTGTAGCCCTTGAATAGGCAAGCTGTGAGTATTGGCAATAACTCCTATCGCTGTTTTTGGAGTTATTTACATGGTATTTTCTCCAGGGTCACAAGTTTTATTTCCTGAATGACGAAAATCCTGTCCGAAGCTCTTAAATTAAGGTCTTTTAATATATTAAAATGGAAGCTTGACAGCATTTTACATTTTAAGAATCTTCTAAATAATAATGTGCTTATGTAAATAACATTCTTAAAAGTGTTTGAAACCAGAACATCTAGAAAGGTAGAATTTTAAGTAGCTTTGCATATTTGTAAGTGAAGACTTTGTTGTTGTTTATAATAATAATAACGTAACTATACTTTAAGTGTGCTATACATACAAACTACTTAATAAATGAGACAATCTAAGAGCAGAATAAATAGCAATGATGTGTGAATATAATATTCTTTTCTAACATATCAGTACTACGACCAAACATGTAGGAGCCTGAGAACCCCTATTTTCTTAAGTTCTGTGGACTGGAACTACTCTCCCCTTATGAAAATGTAACATTGAGATGCAGAAAGTGCAATCACTTTCCTCCATGTAAGAGAAAATGTAGTGAAGGAATATAGGGAAAAACAGAGAGATGCTTTCCCAGATCCCAGGTTAGGATCCTGATAACAAAGACTAAGATGACCTTCCTTTGTGAAGGGATGTCTGTAATACAGAAAAAAATAGGCCAAGATTTTTACTTTCAATTTCATATACATGATTTTTTATTAAATTGAATGTAAAATATATTTTTAAAACTTTGGAAATCATTTATTGAAATGGCAACACTTTTTTTGTCATATGGTACAGATTCGCATCATCAGAGTGTTAACATGTATCTGTATTTCATACGATACACATTACAACCGGATTATTTGAAGAATTTGCTATTTAGTCAGGTAATAATATCCTGGACTGATTTCTACTTTTCTATGAATTTGGACAAATCCCTTTGTGTGTTCACAGCTATGTGCATCTCAGAAGAATTTTGTGTATTTTTTTCCTTGCATGAAAAACTACCTATAATGAAACACCCTATTTTGAAATTGTCTGCTCAATTTAAAAGGGATGATAATATGAACATCACTCCTAATTTGAAATAATACGCAGTACATAGACAACAACAATATAATTTGTTATTTAACTATTTAATACATTTAACTAGGCAGGTAGGCAGCTAAGAACCACACAGCTGTTCTCTCACAACCACCACCCTTAGTGGGATGGGGGAGACAGTTGAAGAAAAAAGGTAAAATCTTGTGTGTTGAGATAACAACAGTTTAATAGGACATAAATAAATAATAACAATAAAAGAATATACAAAACAAGTGATGCATAATGCAGTTTCTCACCTATTGAGACTTATGCCTAGCCTGCTCCCAAGCAGCAGCTATGTCCTCCTCCCCTGCCCCCACCAATCCCCCTGCCCAGCTCCTCCCAGTTTTACTCTTAAGCCTGATGCCCTATGGTATGGAATATCCCTTTGGCCAGTTTGACTCAACTGTCATGAGAAGCTAAAATGTCCTTGGCTCTGCAACTAAGCAATGCTCTGCAACAACTAAAACGTCAACACTTTATCAGCATCCTAACATCAAATCACATCACTGTATTAGCTGCTAGGAAGAAAATTAACTCTATCCCAGCTGAAACTAAGACAAGTATACTGATAAATATGAAAACTTCTGATATAGAGCATGCACAACATGTCAGCCGAAGCAAGTATTAATGTAATCTTATTCTGGTTTTAGGATTGCAGCCTAGAACTTGTTTTCTATATGTAATTATATATTTTTATATATATATTTCTCTATATATGTGTTGTTTCAGTTTCCATTTTGTAAAATACTCATTTCAGCTACATTTTACCTACCAAAGTTGAACTGTCATTCATACTGACACTTAATAACACAAAGCATTTGCCTAGAGTCAAAATTAAAATTTCAGTTAAAACAGTTCAGTTATTGCCCAGGTGATGATTGGAAAAAAAATGTACTGTTTTGCCCATGATTTATTTTTATTTATTTTTTAAATTACATCTTTTCCTAAAGATAAGCTATTGCTTTTCCTGCTGAAAATGGAGTGATGTTTTACAAGGCCATGGTTTGGTGTTGCTCCATTCCCATCAAAAGCTGCCAGATTTAACAAAATGTTTTGCCTCTGAAAATCTCTGTTTATATGCTGTCAGTAAGAAACTTCTTAGAGTTGTCATCTGCATGGAGAATACACCAGTACCCAACTTCAACTACATGTGGCTACGCAGTATTTATGGCGGTGTGCTAATGTAACTGATTGTACAGCTAAAATCTTGCTATGGGTGAAAAAAGTAACACATCTTATTTGTAAAGACTAAATTATTGTTAGTATATTTAGCATTTCAAATTAATTTATTTAATATTAAAATTAATGTAGCTTAATGTAGTAAGATTTTAAAATATTTACAGTCTAAACAAAATATTATTATTAGTCCAGACCTATTTATTTCACAAAAGGAAAGAAATAGTAAATAATAATAAAAAATAGTGTTAGAGGTCTTCATAATAATAATGCAGATAAAACTGTTACACATGTTCTCCTAGTACTTACCCCTGAATTCTTTCATTGCTCTTGTAGGTTCTAAGATTGGTGACTTTGATTTGGGGGAAGGTAGTGATATCAATTAGCATCCTGACTCTTTTGCTGGGTGAGTTTGTTGAGGTAGAAGGTTTCTTCCCACTCTAGAGTTTGTGTGACAGCAATTCTGCTTTTGCTAAAACTCTTTAGAAGTCGCTATTTCTTCACTGGCATTACATCTAAATCAACTGTACAGAGTGTGTTATTCATATGTTGAGTATGTGTTCTTCATGCCTTTTTTTTTTTTATGCTAAGACTGTTTTTGCCCAGCTCAGAAGTCTGTATTTATTTAGCAGAATTTTGGTAGTTTGTTTGTAAGTGTAGGTCTCCAGTACCAGGCTGAGCCTCTTTTCTTATGTCCTGCCTCTGCTTCTTTATTTTCCATCATTTGCCCACATTTCCAAGACCTCTGCTCTTTTATCTGTCTTGTAGTTGCCTTCACTGAATCACTATATTAGAGCCACAGACAATTTGATACAGAATAACTTCTTTGTACTACTAATTATATGAAGTTAAAATACATATGCTATCTATATATACAATACACAAAAGGTGAGGAGGGGAGAGAGTTAAAAAAAACAAAAAACAAAACAGGAATAAGCATATGGTCATTTGCAGAAATGATATTACATCTAAGCAGGTTAAATATCGTCTCAGGCAGGTCAATGCAGTTTCTGGCAAAATAAGACTGACAAACCTCAGTTCTAAGAGCTTATAAAATTATAAAATAAACACAACGCCTATGGTCTATTACTAGTGACCTTTTCCACTAGGAAAAACCTGTTCATTTCACGGCAGTGAGCAGTGCATGATCTACAAGTTCTTGTCCTAGTTACTAAGACTGATTCAGCATTAGTATTGAAACTGATATAGAACATGTCTTCACTTTGCTGACAGTCTCCAGTACAGGAGAAGTAATAAAATTCTAATGGAAGTTGTTAGCTATTCATTAAAGGAGTACCATATTTTGCTTATACATGAGGCTTCAAAATGCCAGAATTGATACAGTCACAGAATCATCTAGGTTGGAAGAGACCTCCAAGACCACCTAGTCCAACCTCTGACCTAACACCAACAAGTCCTCCACTAAACCATATCACTAAGATCTACATCTAAAAAACTAGCAGCAAATAGCAACATGAACTAATTTAGATTATTCTTAAGAGCTTTACTTTGAGTCAGTTTATCTACTTTTACTGTGAAAATAAGTGATGCTTTCCTTTGTCTCTGAAAACTACAGTTTTCTGTGATTAGGTATAATATTTTACATGAACTTTCCCTATAACATTTCTGCAATTTTTTTTAAATCCAAATTTAAACATATTTCTTTAAACAGAAAGATTTTTCAACTATTTGCTCCTAAAGTAATGGTAATCACAAAATTATATGTTTTCCACCTAAATACACTGTTTGTACTAAAATGTTTTGAGTTGTGGGGGATAGAAAATAAGAAGTGTTCTTGTCATTATATGTCACTGTCCTACAAAACCTTTTAACACAAGACTTAAGAAGAAGGAAAAAAAAAAGCAAAAAAAAGAAATCTAAAATCTGTACTACATTAAAGCTACTAGGTTGCTTCTTTCTTTCCCTTCAGTATTAATTCTTATTTTCATATATATAAACAAATATATTATCCATAGAAGAATGTCTGCTGGTTTAATTATTACTACAGAAAAGCTTAGTTAGCTTAGAATCACAGAATGGCTCAGGCTGGAAGGGACCTCATAGACTACCTACTTCCAACCCCCCTGCCATAGGCAGGGATGCCACCCATCAGACCAGGTTGCCCAGGGCCTCATCCAACCTGGTCTTGAACACCTCCAGGGATGGGGCATCCACAACCTCTCTTGGCAACCTGCCTCACCACCCTCTGAGTGAAGAATTTCCTCCTAACCTCTAATCTAAATCTTCCCTCTTTTAGTTTAAAACTGTTCCCTCTCATCCTGTCATTATCCAATTGAGCAAAGAGTTGCTCCCCATCTTCTTTATAAGACCCCTTTAAGTACTGAAAAGCCACAGGTCACTCCTGAGACTTCTTTTCTAGGCTGAATGTCCCTAACTCTCTCAGCCTTTCTTCATAAGAGAGATGCTCCAGCCCCCTAATCATCTTTGTAGCCCTCCTCTGGGCCTGCTCTAACAAATCAGTATCCTTCTGTGCTGGGGGCCCCAGACCTGCACGCAGTACTCCAAGTGGGGCCTTACAATGACAGAGCAGAGGGGGACAAACACCTCCCTCCACCTGCTGGTCACTTCTCTTTCAATGCAGCCCAGGATGCAGTTGGCCTTCTGGGCTGCAAGCACACACTGCTGGCTTATATCAAGCTTTTCAACCACCAGAACCCCCAAGTCCTTCTCTGCAGGGCTGCTCTCTCTGAGTTCTTCTCCTAGTCTGTACTCATGTCCTGGATGGCCCTGGCCAGCCCTGGCCCAGGTGCAGCACCTTGCACTTGGACTTTTTGAACCTCATGAGGTTCATGTGGGCCTGCTTCTCAAGCTTGCACAGGTCCCTTTGGATGGCATCCCTTCTTTCTGTTGTACTGACTGCACCACTCAGCCTGGTGTCACCTGCAAACTTACTGAGGGAACAATCAATCCCTCTGTCTGTGTCACTGATAAAGATATTAACCAGTACTTGTCCCAGGACAGACACAGGCACAGAGGTGAGACTCACCAGTCTGTAATTCTCTGGGTCCTCCTTTCTACCCTTTTTAAAAAGGGGCGTGATATTTCCCTTTTTGCAATCACCAGGGACTCTGCCTGACTGCCAGGACTTTTCAAATATGATGGAAGAGGCTTGGCGACTACATTAGTCAATTCCTTCAGGACCCTGGGATACATGTCATCAGGCCCCATAGACTTGCACGTTTCATCCCTAATCTTGTACAGACTTTCATCAGGTGGTCTTGAACCTGCTCTTCGCTTACTGTGGGTGGGACTTTGCTCCCCAAGCCTCCATTTATGAGTTCAAGGAAATAAGACTTGGGAAGCCTGTCAGTGAAGATGGAGGCAAAGAAGTTGTGGAGTACCTCAGCCTTCTCCATGTCTCATTACCAGTTCACGTTTCTCATCCATCAGAGGGGGTACACTCTCCTTGGCCTTTCTTTTCTGAGCAACGTACCTATAGAATCCCTTCCCGTTATTCTTTGCATCCTCCACCAAGCTCAGTTTCATCTGTGCCTTGGCTTTCCTGATCCCATCCCTGCACATCCAGACTGCATCCCTGTACTCTTCCCAGCCCATGTGTCCCTGCTTCCACTGCTTGTACATCTCCTTCTTGCGCTTCAGTTTGATCAGCAGGTCCTTGCTCAGTCATTCTGGTTGTCTGCCCTCCCTGCCTGCTTTCTTACATGGGGGGATGGAGAGCTCTTGTGCTCTAAGGAGAGCATTCTTAAATTGTTGCCAGCACTGTTTAGCTCCTTTGTCCCTAAGAACTGTGTTCCAGGGGTTCTCACCCACTAGATCTTAAAATAGCTTTAAGTTTTCCCTTCGGAAGTTTAGGGACCTGACTTCGTTCTTTGCCAGGCCTGTATTCCTTGAGATCACAAACTCAATCAGGGCGTGGTCACCACAGCCCAGTCTGCCTCCAGTCTTGACCTCTTTAATGAGTTCATCCATGTTGGTTAGCACCTGATCCAGTAACACTTCACCTCTGGTTGATTTGTGTAATACCTGGACCAGGAAGTTATCCTCAACACAATCCAGGAATCTCCTGGATTTCTTACAGCCTGCTGTGTAGCTTTCCTAGCAGACATCTGGGTGGTTGAAGTCCCCCACCAGGATGAGGGTGTGCAAGAGAGTTTCTTGTAGTTGAAGCAAGAATGCCTCATCTACAGGCTCCTCCTGATTGGGCAGCCTGTATTCGACCCCAACCACAAGCTGTCCTTCACTGGTGCAGTCTTTAACTCTCACCCACAAGCTCTCAACCTGTCCATGGAAGTTTCTCAGAGGCTACTCTTTGCAACCAATCCCTTCCCTAATGTAGAAGGCAATGCCCCCTCCCTTCCTTCCCTCTCTATCCCTTCTGAAGAGTTTGTAGCCCTCTATTCCAATGTTTCAGTTATGTGATCCATCTCACCACACTTCGGTGACAGCAATTGGGCCGTATCTGTCTAATTGCACCATGGTTTCCAATTCCTCTTGCTTGTTTTCCATGCCGCGTGTGTTGATGTAGAGGAACTTTAGCTGTGCAATTGGTCATATCATGTTTCCAGAACCCTTCTTAATTGCACTGGGACAGTTCACAAGTATTTCCTTGCCATTATTTAGAGTGATAGTGTTCTCAGGCATTCTTTCTTCACTCAGAGGTGCATCCCCTTCCCCTATCACGTCTAGTTTAAAGCCCTCCTGATAAACCCAGCCAGCTTACCAGCCAGAACACTCTTGGCCCACCTGGTCACCTGTGCTCCATCCCATGTCAGCATGCCCAGTCTGTCAAAAAGCACGTCCAAAGTCGTAGAACCCAAAACCTTGGGCACAGCACCAACCTCACACCCAACCATTCACTCAACCCATTCATCTCCTTCTTCCTGGGTGCCAGTCACCAACTGGGAGGACAAGAACACTACTTGCACTCCTGATCCCTTGAACATCTTTCCAAGGGACATAAAATCCTTATGTGATATTTTGGAGTTCCCTTGTTACAGCTTTGTTTGATTCTACTTGAAAAAGTAGGAAGGGGCGGTAGTCTTTGGGACCCACCAGACTTGGTAGCTTCTTTGTAATATCATGAATACGGGCTCCAAGCAAACAGCAAACCTCTCTGGAGAGATTTTCCGGACAGCAAATGGGAGCCTCGGTGCCTCCCAGAGAAGAGTCCCCAGTGAATAACACCCTTCACACCTTCTTTGTAGCACTGGTTTTGATGCAGTTGGGAGACTGAGACAACTCTGTGCGTTCAGCCTTGCTGAGGTCTCTGGGGTTGGTCTTTCTGAGATCTTTACTAGCTCTCCTGGAGTCTCCTCCTAGACCCTCGTATATATTGTGCAGGAGCACTTCAGGAGCAGGGGGGAAGACTCCTCCATCTCTGAAGAGAGACAAGGGTCCACTCTCCCTCATCCTGTGAGTCTTTCAAATGTGCGTGTTTTGGGCCACACACTTGTTCCCTACCCCTTGCCTGGACTTAAGGCAGGGCTGTTGCTTGGACCGTGTCAGCATATAACACCATTTGTCAATCTCCTGATAAGATTCCTGAATGCTACACTGCCTGGTGAGCTCCCCTCACAACTGAGCTATCTGTTTGAATAGCTCATCCAGCTGGGCACACTTACACCCATGACAGCCTTCAGGCCTCAGGGAGTATTCCAGAGACTGGAGCTCCCCAGAACTGAGGGTCTGAGCCACTCTTTTGATCCTTGGGAGGTCTGTTTCGGTAGAGGCATCTGCTTAAGGCGGTTGCAGCCCCCACCCCCCCCACCCCCCGATCTAGGTTTTAGCCACAGCCCATCAGGTTTGGTGGGCGGACACCATTTCTTCACTAGAAAGTCTTTCCCAGAACACACCTATGACTGACCCTGCTCAACCTCCCTGCCTGTGCAAACTGCTGCACAAACTGCCATGCCATGCCCTGACTGATGAAGCACACCCTGTTTGCCCACCATGGTCCTTACCTTCCTGGTGGCTCGTGCTCCCCAGCAGCTGCCTGTGTACAGCAGGGAGGTGGTTTCTGGCTCCACCCACACCTCATCAACTGCCCTCGAGTGCTGCTGGGCCCTGACAGCTCCCTCAACTGCTTTGAGTGTCCTCAATGCAGGAAAACCCCTGCTCATCACAATCCTTCTCTACACTAGTGCTAATCATCTCAGCAAGTGACTGTAAAATGGTGGCTATGCCTGATTTAAATAGCCCACAGCTTCTGGCTCCACCCACACCTCGTCAGCTGCCTGCCTGGGGGCTGCTGGGTTCAGGTGGCTCCTTCGGCTGCCTGCAGTGGCCCAGATGCAGGAAAAAAAACTTGTCTGCCCCTGGGTCCCACAGCGGAGTAGATTTCCAAGCTGCAGCCCATGGAGGAGTCCATGGTGCAGCAGGTGAGTGTAACCTGAAGGAGGCTGTGGCCAGTGCAGAGTCCCTGCCAGAACAGACTCCAGGCCAGAGCTTTAGACCATAGAGAGGAGCCCATGCAGAAGCAGGTGACCTGGCAGGAGCTGTTGCTTGTGGAGGACGCAGGTTAGAGCAGTGTGCACCTGATGGATCGGAGCCCATGGTACGCACCCATATTTGGAGCAGTTATTGAAGAGCTACTGCCTGTGGAAAGCCCACTCAGGATCAGTTCGGGAAGGATGGCATCCCGTGGGAGGGACCCCATGTTGGAGCAGGAGAAGAGAGTGACAGTGAAGGAGTGCTGGAGACAAACCATTACGAACCGACCATAACCCCCATTCCCTGTTCCCCAGTGCTATTTGGGGGGATGACATAGGAGAGGATGGATGGGGCAGAAATTGTTTTCAGTTTGTTTTGAGTTTCTCACTGCTCTAGCTTGTTAGTAATAGGTAATAAATTACATTAATCTCCCTGTGCTGAGTCTGTTTTGCCCATGATGATAATTGTCAAGTGATCTCCCTGTCCTTCTCAGCCTTTGAGTCCTTTTCATTATATTTTCTCTCCCTTTCCCTTTGAAGAGGGGGAGTGAGGGAGTGGTTGTGGTGGAGCTCAGCTGCCCAGCTGACTAACACCACTACACACAGTTAACGTAAATCAAACATTAGACCAGAACTCTCTCTCTGTCTTAGATTAGTCTTAAAAACTCCCAAACCATTGCAGTTTGATTTGTATGTATTTTTAAAAAGCAATTTAAATTGACTTACTGTTCCCTAATATATCATTAGCATTCAAATAGTGTCAGTCAGATTGGCAAGCAGCCTACATACACACAAACACATCATTGCTTACTGTGGCAAAAATCACATTTAAACATTCACCGCTTCAAAGCATATTAGCAGCAGATATAACACCTGATCTCTTCTTTATTCTTAAAACATTTGCTAAGGTTGTGAAAAGCTCAGCAGTATTCCAAGAGGGCAAATAATGTTCCTGTTTTGTTTTGTTTGTGTTTTGAGGTTTTTTCTGATGATCCTGGCCTGATGAGTTTCATGTTTCCGCAGTGAAACTCAGTCTTTTAGGACAGACTGTCTCAGTGTTAACCTATTCCTATTTGATGCAAATTAAACTTCTAGTTTGTGGTGGATATGGTTATGTTTTTAGACTGATATACAGGTATTTATTTCAAATTCCAGGTGTTGGGACTCAGGTTGTCCAGTAAAGGGGAGACTGAGGGATGATGTAATAGATGCATGGCAGTGTTCAAAGTTTGGTTACAAAGACAGTGGAACCAAAATCTGTGAATGACTACAGTTTCCTCTCTTCACTTCAGCTACTGTGTTCTGCTCCTCAGGGGTGCAAATGGCACGTGGTCTGGACCTTCTGTGCTTGGATGTTCAGTGTAGACTGTATGTGCTAAGTAGGTCTAATCAAATGGCAAAAAAGAGACAGTACTATATATCTCTCCCCTGTCTGACTAAAAAGGTTATCCGCTGTTAGCTAGAAAGAGAGCATCTGTTCACACAAAATGAGCCATGAATTAATTAAGATTTGATGATTCACTGGAAACTTTAAAATCATTAAATGTGAAGTTGCTTTTTTTATTATTTTTATTTTTTATTATTTTTTAGTTGAGAACAGCCAGTAAAGATTATTCTTCCTTTAGAACATGATTGAACTTAGAAATGGAGAAGTAACCAACTGCAAATAATATATGGGAATATTCCCAGTTTATTTATCTTCCTTTTAAAGTGGTTAGTATACCTCTTTGTAAAAGGCTGAATAATCAGCAAGTCCAGAAAATTGGTGATTTTCCTGTGATAATGGGCAACAAGGTCATGATGGATGGGTGTTATGATGCAGTGTTATGACATTTCTGGAGGACTTATTTTGACAAATGGGATACCACTTGGTAAGAAATCATGGCTGCTATATTAACATTACTGAATATACTGTGATGGTGTGCTCTTCCCTCACATCAACCTGGCCTTTCACCCAAACCCCTGCTCAAACATAAGTCAGGATCATGCTCAAGCGATAACTACAGGTGGCAGTTGTGAAAAATGTGTCCAGTTGTGATGGCTGCAACCATCTCAGTGTGGATTCAGATGGAAACAGATAACACACAATAGCCAAGGGTCTAGCTGATCAGTTTGCTCACCTGACCACAGAGCTGGTCAATGTCCAACTCAAGACAAATTTGGAAGAAACTAACAGCGGTTGGTATGCAAATCTGACTATGAGTCAATCGATTATCTTACACTGTAAATAGTGAGTAGCCCAAGAAACCACTGAGCTCACACAGCAGGCTGTATGACAGAATATCCTACTGAGTAGGTACGCACCTCAAGGTTAAACCCGCTGCAGAGATTCCTTACTCTTTGTGAGAGATTCTTTGCCACAACAGATTCTTAGTAAGTGATTAATAGAGTACTAAGCTTTGTAAGTTTAAACTTCACTAAGTTTAGATTTCACTAAGACTGTATCTTAGATTGATTATGCACATTTCCCTCCCCTTCCAAACTCTTAGCTAAGTAATCTAAATGATTTTGTGCATATACAATTCTGTAGACATAAACCATTGACCAAGTCTGGGACTAAGTGTGGATTCCACTGCACCACAGGAGCTCCTTACCTGCTTGATTCAAGGAGTTTAGAAAGCAAGGAGTCCTTTAGACATAAACTGTTGACCAAGTCTGGGACTAAGTTTGGATCCAGCTGCATCTAGGCTCCCCTCTGAGAAGGAATTTAGAATGCCAGGTGGTCCATTCTAAACCTCATGACCCAGTAGGAAGTTCTCCTGACAATTTGTCTGACCTTGTCCTCTATACAGTAGATACACAAGTGTACCTTGCCATCCCAAATCTTGCAAAATCATTGTTAAGCTTTGTTAGATCACTACATTATATAAATAAAATGCATTGCTGCTTCTGTCTTACAAGTGAAGTGTGTATCATTTCCATCCACAACAAATATGAATCTATAAATATGAGTAAATTAAGGCTATCACATCTTTTGCCTTTGTAATATGTCAGGGAATATTAAGATGTAGAAAAAAAAAAAAAAGTGAAAGAATAGAGCAGAACTGACTCATTTGAAACTTACTCCATAGCCCTAAGTATGTAGAAATTAGAGGACATCAGAATTGTGTGTAAATTGTTAGAGTGGTCCAAGGTCTTTAAGGCCACAAGTTCACCACAGTTGTCAACATTAAACCTAATACAGCTGTCTGCGTGACAGTCATAGAAGTGTAGTATTCATGCTGTGCTTAAAATAGATAATTATATTGCTATATTTTTTAATTGCCATATCAGAAAATTTCTATGCCTTCCTTTTATATTCAGTTGTCAACTGAACATCTCAAGTATATACTTACTTCAAGCCATTAACTAAATTAATCTTAAACAAACTAAAGCCATTTGGCTTTTAAACCTCTGTAGAGGAATCGTGTGTACTTTAAATTCACCTTTCTGAGACATTTCAAATAATTTTAAGGATTTTTACATGATCACAGAAACATAGAATGGCTTGGGCTGGAAGGGACCTTAATGATCATCTAGTTCCAATCCCCCTGCCATAGGCAGGGATGCTACCCTGCAAGGGGTAAAAATAAGAAGTGTTCTTGTCACTATATGTCACCATCATACAAAACCTTTTAACACAAAACTTGTAAAGAAGGAAAAAAAAGGAGGAAATACTGTAGCTGGTACAACCAGTAGCAGAGAGCACCAGATATGGAAGAAAAAAATATATACATATATTCTTCTTGTTCTAACTTTAGGACTTACGGTCCTGTGCAATGAGAAGGTACTCTGGAAGATGTGTGGGAAGATGTGTTGTTATCACCAACCATGGGTCAACAAGCCCCATGGTTGGTGATAACATCGGTCTCTTAACGATGAGGCCAGCAGGAATGTAAAGAGTTTAGAAGGAACAAACAAGGGTGATTCAGGAGATGCCTTGCTGTCTCAGACTGCTTGTTCTCCAGTTGTTAAGACATGGAAGTTGCTGGGTGTTTGTGGTTGCCGGGCAAAGTTGTTTGACCAATGAATAGTTAGTGGAAAAGTACTGCTGTAGAGCGATGGTATAAGAAGGGAGCCTGTCCTCAATAAGAAAAAGTTGAAGTTATGCCCTCAATAAAGAAGTAGAAGTTATGGATCCTTAAAGAACCCTGGTGTCCATGTGGTCATTATGCCATGGATATGTGTTTTACCAAGGAAATAGCCAGTTTGCAATTTAAAATTACCGTTTTCCAAAAGGATGTTCTAAAATACATCTAAGCTTCCAGAACCACATGTCCAGCTACCTCTTACTCTCGTTTTTCTGCATTCAAAAGGCAAAATCTATTCACTATTAGATGTTGCTCTGCATTTTACCTCTATTAGTCACAGTAAATGCAGCCCTCCAGTAAGAATTTTCACTAGTTGATGAGAATCTTTGGAGAAGAAGGCACTTATCAGTATGAGAAAGGATAGGCAGATTCTGTTCTCTAATGTTCAGAAGAATATGATTTTTTGTTTATCTATTTATTTATTTTTAAGGCTCTCTGCCCACGGGCGATGGGGCAAGTACCCACCCCATTAAACAGCAAAGAAAGGTCTTCTATTTAAGAACTAAAGTCCTGTCTATTGAACAATTTTAGGCCTCTTACATACCTCATGAGGAGTCTTTTTCTCACATTAGTCAAATTGCTAGTAATTAAAAAACCCTTTCCTTCCCTTTGTTCTAACTTCTTTTTACAGGTAACTTTGTATTAAAAATGTAAGTTAGTTTCAGAAGACATTCAAGGTGAGTAATGCCACTTCAACATCATAGTGCAAAGATCAGAAGTGATCTTTATAGGATTTACTTATTCATCTGTTGCTCTGAATAATTAAAATGAGTGAAAAATATACCCACACATGCGATAGTTCATAAACTAGTGACTAATTCATTGATTACTGCTGCTTTGAAATATTACTACAATTTGTGCTGACACTGACAAGTAACATGATTTAGGGACAACACTGTTCCAATTAACATTATAATACATAGCTTTATTTAAAAATCATATTATTATGTAAAACCTATTAAATAGGCAATAGAATTCCTATCACTAGTGTCCATATATTTATGTTATAGAAATTCACAGTTATTTAAATATTTATAAAATGAGGGTTAAGAGAAGCACTTTTGAAAAGCAGTTAATAATGAACAGACATCAAGGGAGTCATCATTATAACAGCAAAGTGCTTTTCAACTCCAATAACTTCACTGGTGCAGAAGCAGGCCATCAAATTTAATTAAAAGCAGTCAAAAATAAACTGAAAAAATGAACTGTAAAAGCCTATCATTTGCCAGCAGCTGAAGGCAAAGAGAAAGAGAGAAGGTAAAACCTTGAAAGTAATAATGAATTGATATGACTTACTGCCTACAACTTGTGATTCACTCTGTCAGGTTTTAGTATCACGTAAACTAGATTAATAGAACAATCACTGATTTCCTATCTTAAATCTTTATGCACAGTCCCTGTATTATGGGTTTGTGTGATAAATGAAAATCTGACTTCAAATTTCAATTCATTTCCTTATTTGCTTATTTCTTTTAAATAACTCTGATGTACATTTACTGGACACAAGCAGAGAATTAAATACAATTTAGAGACAGAAATAAACATTTTTATTAACTTTTTTTTTTTCCTTTATATTTGTTTTTTTTTCCCCATCTCTTGCAGAAGGGTTTAATATTTTACCCAACAAGGGTAGATATCACCTAAAATGTGAAGCATTGACTTCTCCATCTGCCACTAGAGGTTCCCATTGTGAAATGAAAGATAAGGAGGCTAATTTGTAATGCAGTAAGGCTGGCAAATTTATTGCTGCTTTATATACTCAGATTAATGTGGATATATGCAAACTGTACCACAAGGACAAAACCAATTTACCCTAGATCATTTTATTTTTTTATAATAATGTGTTTTAATGAAGCTAAAGCTTCCCTGCTGTGACCTTATTATGTTTTCCAGCATCAGTGGGAAATAGATTATGTTGAATCGTAACAAAGCTCATGAAACAGCAGGAATTTTGAGGCAGAAGATCAATTATGTTTCAGTGGTCAACACTATAACACAAAAGGCAAAATCTAAAGAAGAATCTGTGCACATTCTGGAAAATAATGCACTCAGAAAAAAAAAAAAAAAAGTAAACTATTTGTGTCAATCATCATCCCAATGTAGACTTCTTATAGGAGTTACTAGAAACACAATAGTTTTCCAAAGTGGAAATTCCAATTTTAATACAAGTTTTAGGAAGATTGGTTGAACAAGATTGAACACTCTAATACAAGTTTTAGGAAGACTGATAAAACAAAGTGATGTAAATAGCAACCATGATGTTGAGGCATTGAAAACAATTTCAATTCATTTAATTTCAGTTTGATAAAGTGAAACTGAATGGTCAAGTCCTGGTGCAAATAGTTTCCATTGTTAAAAGATTTTCAATTTTAAGTAGGTACTTTGTTTTTGTTTAAAAGAAAATGATTAACAAACGTATAACCTCGTACGTATAAATGTATAAACGTATAAAACCAAGTTTAAAATAATGGAGTTCTGCTTTCTAATGACATAACTGTTGAAACATTTATAATTTGAAAAACTTTCCCCTCCCCTCCCTTCTCTTACCTGATCCCCATCCCCATTCCTCCCCCTCCCCCTCCCCCTCCCCCTCCCCCTCCCCTCCCCTCCCTTCCCCTCCCTTCCCTTCTCTTACCTGATCCCCATCCCTCCCCCTCCCCCTCTCCCTCCCCTCCCCTTCCTTCTTCCTCCCCCTCCCCCTCCCCCTCCCCTCCCTTTCCACTCCCCTTCCCCACCCCCTCCCCCTCCCCTCCCTTTCTTCTCCCTTCCCCCTACCCTTCCCCCACCCTCCCCTCCTTCTCCTTCTCCTTCTCCTTCTCCTTCTCCTTCTCCTTCTCCTTCTCCTTCTCCTTCTCCTTCTCCTTCTCCTTCTCCTTCTCCTTCTCCTTCTCCTTCTCCTTCTCCTTCTCCTTCTCCTTCTCCTTCTCCTTCTCCTTCTCCTTCTCCTTCTCCTTCTCCTTCTCCTTCTCCTTCTCCTTCTCCTTCTCCTTCTCCTTCTCCTTCTCCTTCTCCTTCTCCTTCTCCTTCTCCTTCTCCTTCTCCTTCTCCTTCTCCTTCTCCTTCTCCTTCTCCTTCTCCTTCTCCTTCTCCTTCTCCTTCTCCTTCTCCTTCTCCTTCTCCTCTCTTCTTAAATTTCTTTGAGTAAAAGCTTCTTTTTCTGCATAAATTTAGAATTAAGGTTAGATTTATTTTTTTCCTTAATTCCCTGTAGTGCAAATCTGTGTCCAAAACTGCATACAATCAATCAAATGTAGACACAACTTGTAAAGGACATACTAACTATATCTCCCAGCTTTATTACCAGTGGGGTGCTGCCTCTAACACAATTAAATTCAATATTAGCTAACATTCTTTAATCAAACAGCTTTTAAGTAACTTACCAGCCACTGCAGTTCCATTCTTTCTTTGATCTTCTGCTTAATCAATGGAACTTCCACTGTGGTACCTCAAAGTTAACTAAGTTTGGATCTGCTTTTTCAAAGTGGTTTAATTAAAAGATATGACCATGTCTAAGATGTATCATTTTAATGGGATTTTTATTTGACATTTTCCCGCAGAGATATTATTTTTTACATTAACTTACTGAAGTATGATCAGAAAAAAAATATATATATATATGTATATGCATTCCAGCATTTCCAAATGAGTTTTAAAGTGTCTGGGGAAGAAATGGTCCTTTAAATGCCACTTACATGCATATTTTAGGACATTTAAACCTAGTTCAGTATTGCAATAATATGAATATGGACTGTATATGACATGCAACATTAGAACAGTTCGTTGATTTGGAAACCAAACCTGCTCTGTCTGTAATGAAACAGAAAAATTCCGAGTGAAATATTTTTATAATAAATTTCAGGTGGAAAATCTTAATTTTTTACAAACTGAGAAGTTCCACAACCTGTACATTATCTACATAAGCATTACTGTTTGTGCAGTCATTTTTATGTGTATTTTTGTAATTGGTGTGCACTCTGTGTTTATTTCGTTCCAAAAGTCTATTTCATAGATCACTTTATTGAAAATGGTCTAATACTAATACCTTATGTATTTTCATTCAGGAAAACAGACTAGATACAAACATCCCTACTTGGCTTACTTGTATTTATGCCATATTTATTTAAGTTCTACAGCTACATGTGTACCTGAAGGTTTTACCCTTTTGACAGATCTTTCAGGATAAGATTCTGATTGTTAAGGTCTTTTATTGATTTTACCCTTACCTGTGGTAAGAAAAAGATGCTGAGAGAGGTTGCTTATAGATAGAAATATGGGGTTATAATGAGAATCTGGCAACCAAATATAAATAGTATGTGAATCATAACTCTTCTTTTCTCTTTTCGAAAGACTGCTGCTGTACAGTCTCTTAACCTCTTTGGATATCATGGCTGTCAATTCTGTCCCAGGGAAAGTCATGAAACTTCTATTCTCAATTTCAGTAGTAGTCAGGCATTAGAGCAGGTTGCCCAGGGAAGTGGTGGAGTCACCATCTCCAGGGGTGTTTAAGGAAAGGTTGGACCTGGTGCTTAGGGACATGGCTTAGTGGGTGATAATGGTGGTAGTGAGATGGTTAGAGCAGATGATCTTGAAGGTCTTTTCCAACGTTAATGATTCTATGATTCTATATGTGCAAGAGAAAGACAGGCTTCCAGACATAAGTTATGGTGGTTGTGTTTTGTGTGTGTGGTTTTTTTTTTTTTCCCTTCTTCAAAAAACATCTGCAATAAAAAACAAATTTTTCTATCATACGAAAATACTCATTTTAAAATAAACTTTTAAAAATGAAAAGTCACTTAAGACCATCCAAAACTCATTCTCTCTTCAGATCTACTTGTTTACAAATAAACTATTTATTTTTAGTCATTTCCTTACAAATATTGGAATATTTTGAAAATAACACACTAGAGGTTTCCCTTGGGCTGCCTTCAATCTTCTGTGTAATTAAGAGTCCTGATTGAAAAAAATATATATATATATATATATATATGTATATATATATCCCCAGAATATTTGGGACAATTCTTTATTCCTATCTGCAAGAAAGAGCTGATTTCCTGAGATTTTTTTTTCCTCTTAAAGAAAAAAAAAAAAAAAGGTAATAATAATTTGAAATCCCTCATAGTTGCAAGGAATGGAATGAAACTAACAGTCCCAAAGGCAGAACAGGCAAAATCTCTCTCTGCCTCACACCCCCCCTGCCCCACTCCCCCATTTTTATATACTGTATTATCTATTTATGCTATATTATCACTGAATATCTGATTTATGACATCATAGTGTATGCAGCACAGTAATAAACGTAAACAGAACTAGCAGATTATATATGGAATTGTTATCACTGTGATTTGCAGTTCCTCTTCAGTTTGTGGTACAGTTCTGGTAATCTGCAATCACACTTTTGATTTCTCCTTTCTAGAATCTGTTTTCCTTGTATTGATCAATACATTGTGTGTGCTTTCTGTCTGCTCTGCTGCTGCTGAATCCTCTAACAAAGAAATACATTATGATCTGTAAGTTTATAACTATATGACAAAGAAGACTTTTTTTTATTAAAACAGAAAAAAATGAAACTATGAATAATTAAAATTTGATCCCTGGCATGGGATTTTTCAACCTGATGATAACCAAGTTGATTCCAAGCAGTTCTGACTTTACAACCACTGTTTAATCCATGTTCCTCCTTGATAAGATATGCATGACACATAAATTAACATATAAATACAAAACCATGTCCATGTTTTTTCCACTGAAGTGTCTCTTGTTCTGTAAAAGTTATGCTATTACTGTAAATACTGTTAAATATATTTTCACTTCAATATGAAGCATCAGATTTTCAAATGAAGAATCATTCTGTTTATATCGAGCAAGTAAAAGGACTGTCACAAAACACATAGCTTTGAATTCTAATTCAAAGCCTACATATATCATAATTAATTTCCTTTATCATATTGTTTTATTAGCTCTGTTTGCCACATCAAAGATGCATTCCTGAGGTTTCAGGTCATTTGTCTAGACCCCTCCCTCTCTTTATTAACACTATTATTAAACTTCTTAAAAAGCATCAAGTGATTTTATTTTATGTGTTGAAATAATCAGTGTGTGCTAGCTCAATAAAGTTGACTTTATGTATCACCAAATGTACAGATGCAGAGAACAGGGTGTATTATAATTTTTATCTAGAATATTAAAAATCATTCAATTGTTTTTTATTAGGATTATTAGATGTCAATTCCTTAGGAAATAATGAATCTGACAAAAGGTTTATATATAAAAAATATTTTTTCTTTATACAAAATATTAGAAAAATAAATTACAACAATTTTTAATGTACTTTCATTTAGCTGGAATCCAATTGCTTCATTTTCTTCAAAGACACTGAGTATGACTTAGAAGTTTCAGAAGGGATGTAAAAGCAAACCCTTGAATTTCTGGGAAAAACAACAACAACAACAACAAAAATGTATTTAATAAAAACATTGTTAGAATGGAAATTATTAGAAATACTTTGATACATGTGCACACGTAGCATGGAAATTAAAAAGTTTCTCATTTACACTTTTAAAATGCCTAAATAAAAGTTTATTTAATTTTTTATAATGTTTCTTGTTTTATAGAAAAGTATAAAATATACTTAAGATTTATTTATGCTTAAAAATTATTTATCCTTTTCCAGGGAGGAATAATCATTTCCTATGTGTATGCTCCTACTATATGTTCCCAACTATTTCCTCTGTTCCTTGTCCAAAATTGTGCAAGGTACTAGCCTCAGTCCACACTGAGGTGACTTCAAATTTATGAAGACTGGGATTAGAGAAAGTTGTCTCCAACTCTGAGGCAGTAAATTCTTAAAAATACTTCTAAGAATAATTGTAGTATGTTTGCTGAGTAAACTTATTTTCAGTTCCTGATGCAGAAGTCCTTGATTTTTTAATATATATTTATATAAATACCATGTATTTTGTATTCTCTATTATATATTTCTAATATATATATTAGATTATATATAATATTATATATATACACATTGTCTCCCCACTCTTGAAATGTCCTTTTAACAAGCAGTTATTTGTTTTTTGAATGGTTGGAATATTTGCTATTGATGCAGTTATTCAAAGTTTTGAAGAACTTGTAGGATTTGGTAAAACAAAACCAGGTATCAGATTAATTAGGTTTAATTTTGTATCAATATTTTTATGTTAATTAGATACACTGTGCAAAGTACATTAGAGGAAGAATACAAAAATGATGAGACATTATGATGGGAATGCAGAATTGTTCACTTTTTTTTTTTTTTTCTTTTCTTCCTAGAAGTTAACTGCAGGTGTAGTTACATAGATAAGTGTGAAGGGTAATATGGAACAGTAGGAGACTATTTGGGAAAAAGGAAAAAATGTTTTCAGGTATCTGATGTTCCCACATTCAGTAACACTTGTCTTTGAGAAAATATATAGAGCAAATGAGGTTCAAGAAGACTGAAAAATGAAACTATTTTCAGGCTTTTAAAGAGTAGCAAACGAACTATAGGCATGCAACACTAACTTCAAGTTTCAGAAAAACAATGGGACAGATAACAAATTGTATTTGTGCACCTGGGGGAAAACAAGTAGAAGGAAAACAGCCAACTTGAATTTATTCTAAACGTATAATGTCAAACCAATTCATTTTACTCCTAGAGCATACTAACCTTTTAGAAAAAAAAAAAAAAAGTCATAACTGTACTGTAGTAAGACTTTTGTCCTGCATAAAGACAAATTAGGAATGGCTGTTATCTACATGAACAATTCATAACAAAGTTAAACTTTTGGGGGGTAACCTTGCTGAAAGAACAGCTATTATAGATGTATTGTCAAAACTGACGTCAAGTGGCATTCACTGTGAGGTGGGCATAGATCAAATAATCCTCTGAAATCACCCAACAATTATGCAGAAAAAAAAATCACCATGCTAGAAGGGTTTCAGGAGTGTTGAATGAGGGATTAAAGTACTGTTAGAAATATTCGGTTTAGTCTATATAATGTTGTACTTCAGCATAAACACATTTTAAAAAAATTACACTCAGGAATAAAAAAGTTCCATCAGTACACAATAAGGAAGAACTATCTTGATAGATGAAGTAAGACTTAACGCTCTGGAAACAGAATTCCAGGGAAAAGGTGAGCCATAAATATCTAGAGAGACATAGGAAAATATTTTGAAAGTCCAGAAAGCAATCAGTGAGAACAGATTGAAACAACTGGAGCTGTCTAGTCTAAGAGAAGAGTTAGAAGGGAGCTGATAACACTCTCCAAAAAATGTAGTAGCCTGTTCCAAAAAAAAAAAAAAAAAAGAAAAGACTTTTTGACTTTTCCTGCCAGTGGAGGGTAGGTGAAGTACCATAATTAAATATGGAATTTGGGCAAGAGAGTTTTTCAACAGTGAATATAGACTGTGTAGGTTGTAGAATCTCCATAATTTAAGACTGTAAGAAATGTTTTTAATAGCATGGATTACATCATTATTAGTGTTCTAGAGCAAGGAATATCTTAAAGACTTCCTTCCATACTTGTTTTCTATTTTTGGTCATATAACATGTGCCAAATTTGTCCTAATTATTATTTGTTATTTTTCTGATGGAGAGCCAAGCACCATTTTTTTTCTTTCCTTTTGAAAGAAAAAGACTTTGAAGTGCTAAAGTGATTATACAAAATAGTAATATTATCAAATAATATAATTCTTATAAATAATTCAAGCTTCTTTTAACTCATCAGACAAACAGGCTTTGATTTTTGCACAGGACTATATGATTGTCATTTAAGTAGTGTCACTATATGATATTTGCATGCATAATGTATTAAAAGATAATGCATTTTGAGTGAGCAGGTCATGAAATGTATTTAATTTAATGCTAGACTACTTTCTGCAGCAGTTGTCATTTATTAATATACCAGCCCTAAATAAATGTGCATACATTTGCAGGAGTAAAAAAATCTTTACAATTTTTTGGTTGCTAAATTAGAAAGAGTATTTATCCTTCAAAACTACACATTCCTCCTTAAAATCCATTAATCAGCATGTTAGCCATCCATAGCAGAGTTTTATGAAAAACACCGTGCTAACCACACATTTGACAGACATGCTTCTTCAGGTAGAAATCTGTCTCCCTTGTTTAATTTATGATGGGCAAAGTACATGCATCAGCAATGAAAAACTATTAAAGTCTGTAAAAGCAGAAGCTGAACTTTGCATCTGGATCTGCTGTTTATTTCTGAAAGCAGGCTAAAGAGTAAAATTATCATTCTCAGGGGGTAGGCTGTAGAAAATGATGTCAGAATAGGCTTTTCTTCTTTAATAGTTCAGTACTGTGTTGACTGTGTAGTTAACAGGATAGTAATTTGCCTGAGACTAGTTTTAGTTCCTGTCATGGAGACTGGGCGACCCGTTGATATAGGCAAGTTTCTCTATCTGTTAAATAGAGTTAACAATTTTATTTATTTATTTATTTATTTATTTATTTTTACAGGTACAATGAATCCAGGCGTCCATTTTAACATTTACTAGTCTAGATGTAAATACAATACTGACCACTGCAATTGTATTGTCAATTATATTCTATTATCAGTACAGGATTAAAGATATCTGTTTAATTTGTTGGGCTGTCAGACAGAGAAGCTACGCTGTATCTTCTGAAATGATATGATGTTTTAAGAGTGTTGTATCTTATCATATACAACAAGTTTGCAGTAATTTCTATATTCAATTTACTATTGGCCCACTTGCATGTATAATATGATTTGTATATATCAATACCCCCAAAATTCAGTGTCTTCTGTTTTCACTGTTATCATCTCAAAGCTCTTCCTAGAACTAATATTTTGTATCTGAATTGGAAAATGGTTGGATTTTTAAAACCAACCTGTATGTGAAATGTCTTTCAGCAGGTAGCACAGTGCCTAGAACACTGGAATAACAATCTATCTGATGTAAAATGTTCATATGATTTGTACATATTATTAGACAAAAACATGGGGAAAAGTCCAGGAAGCAAAAGTCTTGAGATGTTCAGAATATATATAAAAAAGCAAGAAGAATGCTATGATTCCATGGGCAACCAATAAATTTAGAATTTTACTTTTCTTTACTTTTGCAATATTTTCCTATACTACTGGAAAGAAATCATTCTCAGAGTAAGATTTTTGCTTTCACTATTTTGCTGTTTCAAACCACATTGATGACTTAGTATTTCTTTTCTGACTACAATGGAATAGTTAAATCACACACAAAAGAAATAGAATCATAGAATGGTTTGGGTTAGAAGGGGCCTTAATGATCATGCAATTCCATCCCCTCTACCATAGGTAGACATAGGTAGGGACACCTTCCACTAGACCAGGTTGCTCAAAGCCCCATCCAAGCTGGCCTTGAACATTTTTCAACACTTCCAGGGATGGGGCATCCACGACTTCTCTGGGCACCCTGTTCCACTGGTTTTGTTTGTTTGTTTGGGTTGGTTGGTTGGTTGGTTTTGTTTTCCAGGGGTGTTAAAGTAAAATTACAGGAAATTAACCTTAAAGCAGGCATTCTGCAGCAGACTAAGGAGTGACAAGATCAATATTCAATATCGTGCAAGCTTAGAATAACTTAACTCTTTAACAACTTCCTGTGGACCATATGAGTAATTGAATGCTTATTTTAACAGAAATATTGGGAGGCATCAATCCTGAATTTAAACGTTTATTAGAAGAGATAATAAAAACTTAACTTGTTTAAAAATCTACATAATATTTCCACACTGTTTAAATAATAATTTTAATGTTTATCAAATAACAAGAAAGCCTGATTGCATATTGACATGTATGAGAAAACAAAATTTTAGCAATTGTCTGCAGAATTTATTAACTCTGATGTCTAGTTAACTTGTACTAGAATACATTGTTTTTGTTGTTGACAATGTTTTGTTATGTTTGCTTTCTGTTTTTGTTTGTTTGCTTGTTCATTTGTTTTAAATATCCACTTATCTTCTGGTGGCAATGAGAGGTCCCAAGTTAAAGTTCAGCCTCACATTTTGTTAAGAGCAAAACTAAAACATAGAGGCAAGCAACCCATACTGGAAGAACCTGAATTTAAAATGAAACATACAGATAAGACAAAGAAATTATTTGGTAATGGGGCCCTGAATTACAGCGAAGACTGACTTAGAAGGGTGATAGTAACAGAATTGTTTAATGAATTGGTATCTCCAGTCTGAAACGTCAAGATCATGTATGTTTATGATGTGATTCTGACAAACTTTTTGGAACCAAAATCAGTTGTGGGTTCATCTGCTTTCTTCTGTGTCTTTCTTCAGTGTCTGAATAATAACAATAATAACAATGATAACAATAATAACAACAACAACAATAATAATAATAACAATAATAATAATAATAATTAACAAACAACAACAACAACAAAATACAGCATGACATAAGTCAAGGATCTTATTGAAAGATGTTCAGTCAAATCTTACCTGAGCAATTTGTTATCCAGTTCTTCAGTATGTTGTAATATGGATAGATTACTGCACATAGGTTCAACTAGAATGCGAAGAGGGACCATTAACAAACTAGAATGTGAGGACAAGTAGATCTGGAAACAAAAACAGATGTTCAAAGAACTCCTTTTCAAGACAATAAACTTGAGGAGTGTGCTTAAGTAAAAGTTTATTTCTTTTATCTAAGTTGTTAGAAAGACTAGTATATATGTATAAACAAACAGAACCAATGTATATTCTATTTTCAACATTGTGGATATAGGAGCAAAAATTCAATAATGGATGGGAAACCCGTATAGACCTTAGTACTTAAATCATGCTACCTGAAAGTTTGACACAAAATACTCAAAATACAATTGATTATCTTGCTAGCTTAAAATAGAAACTTTGAAAACATTGGAAACATTGTTTCCTATCTGTCTCCTTTTTCTTCCCCCAAAAAACTTGTACTTCTTTGTTTTTTCTTCATCATGTTTCACATGTATCTACTTTATTTATTTATTTATTTATTTATTTAAAACACATTTACTGATAGCTGATGAAAGGCTTCAGCATTTAGATAATAATCATTAATGTATTTCAAGTGAATGCATAGATAGAGAAATCACAGGTAAGCATCATGTTGCTGGTTTTCTGAAAATATGGCAGATCTGTTTTAACTAAACCAGTATTTTAACATAGAGTTATTCCTCTTAGAAAATGAAAAATGATAGCTGCTCATTGTAGTGGTTTTGCTTGGGTGGGCAGCCAAGCTCCACCGCAGCCGCTCTCTCACTCCCCCGCCTCAAAGGGAAATACGACACAAAGGGCTCAAGGTTTGAGATACAGACGATTTAACTAAAGGGAAGAGGAAGAGGAAAAAAAAAAAAGCTGCACAGAAGCACAGAGAGAGAAAAGAAGTTACTTTCCACTTCCCATCATTCAGCAATGTTTGGCCACATCCTGGGAGCAGGGCCTGAATATTCGTAGCGGTTGTTCAGGAGAACAGACATTTTTGTAACGAGAGACCACCCCACTCCTTCCCCTTTCCCACCTTTTATTCCTGATTGTGACATCTGTGACATCATATGGTATGCAGTATCCTTTTGGTCCGTTTATGTCAGCAGCCCTATTGAGGTCCCCTCCCGATCTCTTGCCCACCCCCATCCTTCCATCCTGCTAGCACTTGGGGGGGTTGGAGGGAGTCCTGATGCGGTGCCAGTATTGCACATCAACAGAAAAAACACTGGTGTCATACCAATGGTGTTCTAATGGCTCGTTAGAGGTGTACTAGGGTGAACAATGGCAAGGCCGGGGGAGAAGGCAATGGCCCAACTGAAGTGCATCTACACTAATGCACGCAGCATGGGTGACAAGAGGAACTGGAAGCCATCGTGCAGCAGGCAGGCTATGACTTGGTTGCCATCACGGAAACGTGGTGGGACCACTCTCATGACTGGAGTGTTGCAGTGTCTGGCTATCGGCTCTTCAGAAGGGACAGGCAGCACAGAAGGGGTGGTGGTGTGGCTCTCTCTATTAGAGAATGTTTTGATGTTGTGGAACTTGATGCTGGGAATGATAAGGTTGAGTCCATGTGGGTTAGGATCAGAGAGAAGGCCAACAAGGCAAGCATCCTGGTGGGGGTCTGCTATAGACGGATGAGGAGTTCTACAGGCAGCTGGCAGAAGTTGTAAAATTGTCACCGCTCATTCTCGTGGGGGACTTCAACTTCCCAGACATATCCTGGAAGCACAATACAGCCCAGAGAAAGCAGTCTAGGAGGTTTCTGGAGAGCGTGGAAGATAGCTTCCTGACGCAGCTGGTTAGAGAGCCTACCAGGGGAGGTGCCCCGCTAGACCTTCTGTTCACAAACAGAGAAGGACTGGTGGGAGATGTGGTGGTCGAGAGCTGTCTTGGGCAGAGTGACCACGAAATGGTAGAGTTCTCTATTCTTGGTGAAGTCAGGAAGGGGACCAGTAAAACGGCTGTCTTGGACTTCCGGAGGGCTGGCTTTGAGCTGTTCAGGACACTGGTTGGCAGAGTCCCTTGGGAGGCGGTTCTGAAGGGCAGAGGAGTCCAGGAAGGTTGGGCACTCTTCAAGAAGGAAATCTTAGTGGCTCAGGAGCGGTCTGTACCCACGTGCCCAAAGACGAGCCGGCATGGAAGAAGACCGGCCTGGCTGAACAGAGAGTTGTGGTTCGAGCTTAGGAGAAAAAAGAGGGTTTATAATCTTTGGAAAAGAGGGCAGGCCACTCAGGAGGACTATAAGTATGTTGTGAAGCTGTGCAGGGACAAAATTAGAAAGGCCAAAGCTCATCTGGAGCTCAATCTGGCTACTGCCATTAAAGATAACAAAAAATGTTTTTATAAATACATCAACACCAAAAGGAGGACTAAGGAGAATCTCCATCCTTTCCTGGATGTGGGGGGAAACTTAGTTATACGAGATGAGGAACAGGCTGAGGTGCTCAATGCCTTCTTTGCCTCAGTCTTTAGCGGCAAGACCAGTTGTTCTCTGGATACCCAGTACCCTGAGCTGGTGGAAGGGGATGGGGACCAGGATGTGGCCCTCACTATCCACGAGGAAATGGTTGGCAACCTGTTACAGCACTTGGATGTATGCAAGTCGATGGGGCCGGATGGGATGCACCCGAGGGTACTGAAAGAACTGGCGGAGGAGCTGGCCGAGCCGCTTTCCATCATTTCTCGGCAGTCCTGGCTATCAGGGGAGGTCCCAGTCGACTGGCGGCTAGCAAAGGTGACACCCATCTACAAGAATGGCCGGAGGGTAGACCCGGGGAACTATAGGCCTGTTAGTTTGACGTCAGTGCCAGGGAAGCTCATGGAGCAGATTATCTTGAGTGTCATCACGCAGCACTTACAGGGTAACCAGGCGATCAGGTCCTGTCAGCGTGGGTTTATGAAGGGCAGGTCCTTCTTGACGAACCTGATCTCCTTCTGTGACAAAGTGACGCGCTTAGTGGATGAGGGAAAGGCTGTGGATGTGGTCTACCTTGACTTCAGTAAGGCTTTTGACACCGTTTCCCACAACATTCTCCTCAAGAAACTGGCTGCTCGTGGCTTGGACTGGCGTACGCTTCATTGGGTTAAAAACTGGCTGGATAGCCAGGCCCAAAGAGTTGTGGTGAATAGAGTCAAATCCAGTTGGAGGCTGGTCACTAGTGGAGTCCCCCAGGGCTCAGTGCTGGGGCCAGTCCTCTTCAATATTTTTATCGATGATCTGGATGAGGGGATCGAGTGCACCCTCAGTAAGTTTGCAGACAACACCAAGGTGCATTTGTCGATCTGCTTGAGGGTAGGAAGGCTCTGCAGGAGGATCTGGATAAGCTGGACCAATGGGCTGAGGCCAACTGTATGAAGTTCAACAAGGCCAAGTGCCGGGTCATGCACCTGGGGCGTAACAACCCCAAGCAGCGCTACAGGCTGGGAGATGAGTGGTTGGAAAGCTGCCTGGCAGAGAAGGACCTGGGCATACTGGTTGATAGTCAGCTGAATATGAGGCAGCAGTGTGCTCAGGTGGCCAAGAAGGCCAACAGCATCCTGGCTTGTATAAGAAGCAGTGTGGCCAGCAGGGCTAGGGAGGTGATTGTCCCCCTGTACTCGGCTCTGGTGAGGCCGCACGTCGAGTACTGTGTTCAGTTTTGGGCCCCTTGCTACAAGAAGGACGTCAAGGTTCTCGAGAGAGTCCAGAGAAGGGCGACGAGGCTGGTGAGGGGTCTGGAGAACAAGTCTTACGAGGAGCGGCTGAGGGAGCTGGGCTTGTTTAGCCTGGAGAAGAGGAGGCTCAGGGGAGACCTCATTGCTCTCTATAGGTACCTTAAAGGAGGCTGTAGCGAGGTGGGGATTGGTCTATTCTCCCACATGCCTGGTGACATGATGAGGGGGAATGGGCTAAAGTTGTGCCAGGGGAGATTTAGGTTGGATATTGTGAAGAACTTCTTTACCAAAAGGGTTGTTAGGCATTGGAATGGGCTGCCCAGGGAAGTGGTTGAGTCACCATCCCTGGAGGTCTTTGAGAGACGTTTAGATGTTGAGCTTAGTGATATGGTTTAGTGGAGGACTTGTTAGTGTTAGGTCAGAGGTTGGACCGGGTGATCTTGGATGTCTCTTCCAACCTAGACGATTCTGTGATTCTGTGATTCTGATGCGGTGCCAGTATTGCACATCAGTAGAAAAAACACTGGTGTCATACCAATGGTTTTCTAGCTACAAGTGCAGAGCACAACACTTTGGGCTGCTTCAGGGAAAATTAACTCCATCCCAGCAAGACCCACCACACTAATAAGCAAGTTTACTGTTACATACACAACCACCTGAACGTGTCAGATGGCAAATTAAGAGTATTTGGCATCTCACGGAATCAAAGTTCCTCAAAGAGTACATTTTGTCTGTGTGATAGCTGTAAAATAGTTAGTTTAAAAGACTTATTTGAACGTCACCATAAGTAAGCTAAGATAAGCTGATAGCTGATAAGATGATCCTGAACCTGTTTTCTTTGCATTATATAGCCAATAGATATTACTACATTGTATTTGGGCATAACTCAAGGGAAAAGAAATCCAACAATTGGAGCACAAACACATAAAGATGTTTTTATTCTTGTGTGAGTTGGAAGTTCAGCTGAATTCTGCTCAGCCTGCTCAGGAAGTTATCTCAGGCAGCTTGGGCAGCTTGGTGACAAAGGGAGGATGCGAATGATCTTTCCTTTGACCCTATTCGAACAAAAGCTGTCCAGGACAGCAAATAGCCTTTGCTGTCTTGGGTGGAAAAGTGAGTCACTCAGTGTGCTATAGGCTCTATTCAAAAACAGTCTACCAAAATTAAAATGTCTTCAGTGTTCTGTTTGACTGCTGTATATGTGGTTAATAAGGAAATCTCTGTGGTAAGGCGGGTATATCAGGCAGAGACAGACTGGTGGAACGTATCTGAAAGGCATGAAAATGGAAGTGTGGAAACCCATAACTAAGATGATCCAAGTTAAAACAACACTTTCCTGTACTAATACGATAGATCACTTTCTTGTGCTAACTTCGTAAAGAATAAATAGTAGAAATGTCAACAAATTATTAGAGTTTTAGCATATAAACTATTTTATGAGATATTTTAAAGATATTTTCATATAGATCATCAATTCTATGATTGGAAACACTACATTGAACTCGAAGAATGGGGCTTATTTAGCTGTAGAGAACTTATCCAACTTTTTTTTTTTTTTTCTGTTAATTCACGGCTAACTTATAATGTTCCTGTAATACTGGGAATGTGGAACCACACAGAGATGTAATGAGATAAAGTGATGTGTAAACCTTCAAAATAAGAAACTTCTGTGGTCTCTTTCCTTAGAATTTGCTGCATTTTTGCTGTCCACAACTGCAGATGGTCTGTTGAGAAAAATAACCAGATGGTGGCCTTTAAAATTATGGTGTAATATGCAAAACTTTGCAAACACTGGTGCTAAACTGGTCTCTCAGTCTTTTCTTGTGCTACATCCAGAGAGAAAGAGTGAACATTTGTTCCTTAAACTATAAAATAGTTTCCTCAAGGGAGAAGTATCTTCTAGAATAGTAAAACTAAACCATTTTTTTTGCAATGTAAAAGTATAAGAATTCTCTCTCCGTGGAACCTGTCTACATATAAGGATAATTCTTTGAGTTAGAACAACCTGTTACAGACCTTTGATGGGTTGCTTCATTTGTCAAACAATGCTGTAAAGAATAAAAATCATAGTCATCATAGAATCATAGAACGGTCTGGGTTGGAAGGGACCCTAAGGATCACCTAATTCCCACACCCCTGCCATGGTCAGGGACACCTCCTACTAGACCAGCTTGCTCAAAGCCCCATCCAACCTGGCCTTAAACACTCCCAGAGATGGGTCATCCACAACTTCTCTGGGCACCCTGTTCCAGGGCCAATGCCACAGTAATGCCTCAATGTTCAATGCCTGTAAGTAAAGAATTTCTTCTGAATATCTACTCTAAATCTACCCCTTTTTAGTTTATAACCATTACTTCCTGTCCTATTGCTACAGTCCATGATAAAATGCCCCTCTCCAGCTTTCTTGTAGGCCCCCTTTAGGTACTGGAAGATCACTATAAAGTGTCCCTGGAGCCTTCTCTTCTCCTGTCTGAACAACCCCAACTCTCGCAGCGTCTTCATAGAGAAGGTGCAAATCTGCTTAAGTGTATAGTTTAATTTTGTGAAAGAAAGAAAGAAAGAAAACAATCTGAAAGAAAACAAAAGATTGGCCAAACTTAAACATTAGGGAGCACCTCTTCTGAAAGAATAAAAATAAAAAATAAAAAAATAAACTTTACTGTGAGGGTGGTCAAGCACTGGAACATGCTTCCTAGTGAGGTGGTGGATGCTCCATGCCTGTCAGTGCTAAAGAGGAATTTGGATAATGTCCTCAATAATATGCTTTAACTTTTGAATAGCCCTGAAGTGGTCAGACAGTTGGACTCAATTATACTTATAAGCCCCTTCCAACTGAATTATTCTAATTCTAATTCTAACTCTGACTCTAATTCTAATTCTAATTTTTAGATTTTTAACACATTGAAGGTCTGGATTAGTGTCTTAATCATGACAGATGTAGAGCTAATGGAAAATATCAGATTTGGCAGATGTGTGGGGAGTTTTAATTTTTACATCAGCACTGATAAAGAAGCTAAAATTAATCAATGTGTTGTCTGCTTAACTCCTCTTATTTTCTACAATGTGAGAAAAAGATTGCCTTTTGCCTTAAAATGCTTTTTTTGTTTGTTTGTTTTTCTTTTTTTTTTCTTTTTCTATGTTCTAGTATGTTTGTTATTGAATGTTTTTGAAGAATATTCGTATGTACAGTTACAAAATAACATTTTTCATTATTTAATTCCAGAGAGATGACCACAATTTGCTCACAATTGTTGCTACAACTTGTTTTGCTGCAATTTTAAAACACAGGGAATATCAATGTACAAAGCAGCACCATAATGAATACAGTACATTTGTCATTCTGTAATAGAAAACAAAAGATCAAGCATGACCAAATACCATCTCTGCTTTTGGATAATGTTTTTCTTCACTGATTATATAAAATATCATAAGGCATCAGACAGTGCTATGAAGTTTGATATGGACCACTGGGGTCTGCATTTTTATTTCTGTCTTAGTGAAAATCAAGGGGTAACATTAATTCTGTTTTTAACTGTTCAAAGTTGTGACTGCTCACCATTAAATTTGGAAATGAAATACTAGTTAGATGTCAAATATGTTATTAGAGATTAAATTCAGATACTAGAAATAAACTAAATCATGAAAACAGTAAAAAAAAAAAAAAGCAATTATATTTTCTATCACTACTTAATTCTACCAGTTTTTAGTGCTTTCTTTAGAAAAAATAAAATAATAATCCTGTTGTAGTAGAAAGGATCAGAAATTAATTTTCAAATAAAACATTCTGAATTTTTATTCTTTTGCTAACAAAGTTGGACTAAAATTCAAAACGGCAGAAGGTTTCAAAAAAATCAAAATTATGGAAGCATATCCTTATTTTTTACATTTTTGCAATTGACAATAAGAGTTTCTTTTTTAATTTTAAACCATTTTAATAGTTTTATAAATTAGAATATTTCAGTAAGTTTTAAATTTGAAAATCGAGAAATATTGGAAAAAGACTGTATCAGGAAGGAACAATATAGCCTGTAGAACTAGTTAGATCCTAACAATTGTTTTTTGTCTTTCTTCCCCCCCGCCCCCCCCCCCCCCCCCCCCCCCCCCCGATAACACTGTTGTTCATATACATGCACAGAAGGTATCATACTCAGGGTTTAAACCACACAGTCATGATGACCCATTGTCAGTGACCTTCAGGAAAGATGTCTGTACCAGAGTGACTGTGTAGCAAGATGATACAGGGTAGAGATGTAGTCTGTGGGTTTTTGTTGTTGTTGTTTTGTTTTGTTAAAAAAAAAAAAAAAGATGATGGATAAAAAGATTATTTTCTTTCTTTCCACAGGCTCTCTAGAGACCTTTCCTGTTCTGTGTAGATCACTGTTACTTGTCAGTGGGAAAGGAGAAAACAACAACAACCACAACAAAAGTAGACTATTTTAGAGGGAACTTTTAACAATATAGGGCTACATGTATAAGTATGTATGTACAAACCATGCAACCAGGGAATTTTTTTTTACTCGCTGACAGGTGAAGAGGGAGAGAATTAAAATTTAAAAGTGATAATTGTGTACTTGTACAATGTTAAGAGCAAGCTTGTCATTCTGAAAAGTTAAAGACAGTGTGGATACACTTGTGATGCTATTTTAAGGTGATGAAAGAGTTATGGAAATGACAAAATTTTACCTTAAAATTAACCAATGCTGTCATTTGTGATATAATGTTAAAACACACGTAGTTCTCTAAGCAAGAGATTTTATTCTGCTGCAAATTTTGTGATATTTTTCTCATTTGTAAAATAATTAGGATTGTTTTTTACACCCACTTTGCACTAATTCAGCTGAACTGATTGTGTAAAACATTTGTTAAAGAAGACATGAACTGCTCTCCTTATGTAAAGAAATATTGCAGATCTGTATGTTAAAAAGACCCTTGAGCCTAAATCAAAACAAAAGCTAACCCAGATATCTCACTGATTAAATCTTTGGGACAAATATTTACATTATTGCAGGTATTCTGAAAAGGTTCTTAAAATAATTCCTAATGTGAAAAGTTTTGTTTTTCTGATTAAAAGTTTAATTAACATATACTTAGCTGAGATGTATAATATTTTTCTTATCACAAATTGTTTTCTAACTCCATGGTTTCTTTTTCATGAATGGCAGTTTCTCTGAGCATTGTCCCACTTCTAATTAAACATTTCCTAGGTCCTTCTTTTTATCATTTCTACCCATTGACTAGTTTGAAGCAGAAATGGAAAAAGCAGCATGGAAAGCAGAAAATGTATAGCCTTAACTTCATCCTCAGAGGACATACAGAAATAGTAAAATATCCACAAATAAGTAAATATTAATTTTGATTCTACATACTACTAGAGGAAAACTCAGATTCAGATAGTTCATTTGATTCATTATTTGAACTATTAAAAACTAATTTTGTTTTCCTCATTTAGAAGACATGGAAAAAATGTCAAATTTAAAAATAAAAAAGCTGCTTTAATGTGAAAATTTTAGACCCACAAAACTTCATATTATTTAACATGATTTTTTATCACTTTTATTAATCCAAAAGAAAATACAATTAATAGTGATCTACAGAAACATGAAATTGTTAGATTTATGTTCCTATATGTGGGGAAAAGTATAGCAAACAGTAGTATTCAAAGATCATGATTTTATCATTTGTCCATAGTAGAAGCTGTTAATGGCTTCAACATATCCCCTTGATTTAAAAAGGAAAGTGAAACTATACTTTAAATTTCATCTTCTGTACACATCCAATATGCCTCTATATTTTCTTTATACTAAAGACTTCAAACTTAATATGAAGTTTTAAAATTTTGTGTTTTGCGGGAAAAAATAACCAGTTTCTCTGAAGAGGTTTATTTTTTCCACTGTCATAGAATCATAGAATATCCCAAGTTGGAAGGGACCAATAAGGATCATCAAGTCCAACTCCTGGCTCCACACAGGTCTACCCAAAAATTCAGACCATATGACTAAGAGCATAATCCAAACACTACTTAAACTCCGACAGGCTTGGTGCTGTGATTACGTCTCTGGGGAGCCTGCTCCAGTGTGCGACCACCCTCTTGGTGAAGAACCTTTTCCTGATATCCAACCTGAACCTCCCCTGTCGCAGCTTGATTCCATTCCCTTGGGTCCTATCACTGGTCACTAAAGAGAATAGGTTGGTGCCTGCCCCTCTGCTTCCCCTCGTGAGGAAGCTGTAGACTGCAATGAGGTCTCCCCTCAGCCTCCTCTTTTCCAGGCTGAAGAGACCAAGTGACCTCAGCTGCTCCGCGTATGTATGCCCTCTAGTCCCTTCACCATTTTTGTAGCCCTTGTCTGGACACTCTCCAACAGTTCCACACCCTTTTTGTACTGTATTTTTCACTGTCTCAGAAATTAAAACAAATATTCAAGACAATAATAATGAAATTCCATTTTTTGATAGCTAGATTGTAGTACTCTTGGATTTTTTTCTGTGATGATGTCTTTCTTCTAGTCAGATTCTACGTAGTCAAACACCACTATTTTATCAATTATCTTACACTGCACTTAACTTCCATTATTGTTTCCTCAGATTCCCTTCCCTTCCCTTCCCTTCCCTTCCCTTCCCTTCCCTTCCCTTCCCTTCCCTTCCCTTCCCTTCCCTTCCCTTCCCTTCCCTTCCCTTCCCTTCCCTTCCCTTCCCTTCCCTTCCCTTCCCTTCCCTTCCCTTCCCTTCCCTTCCCTTCCCTTCCCTTCCCTTCCCTTCCCTTCCCTTCCCTTCCCTTCCCCCTTCCCTTCCCTTCCCTTCCCTTCCCTTCCCTTCCCTTCCCTTCCCTTCCCTTCCCTTCCCTTCCCTTCCCTTCCCTTCCCTTCCCTTCCCTTCCCTTCCCTTCCCTTCCCTTCCCTTCCCTTCCCTTCCCTTCCCTTCCCTTCCCTTCCCTTCCCTTCCCTTCCCTTCCCTTCCCTTCCCTTCCCTTCCCTTCCCTTCCCTTCCCTTCCCTTCCCTTCCCTTCCCTTCCCTTCCCTTCCCTTCCCTTCCCTTCCCTTCCCTTCCCTTCCCTTCCCTTCCCTTCCCTTCCCTTCCCTTCCCTTCCCTTCCCTTCCCTTCCCTTCCCTTCCCTTCCCTTCCCTTCCCTTCCCTTCCCTTCCCTTCCCTTCCCTTCCCTTCCCTTCCCTTCCCTTCCCTTCCCTTCCCTTTCTTCCTTTTGACAAAGAAGTCATCTAAATATGCTAAAAAAAAAAAAAAAAAAGTATTGTCCTTTATTGCAGCAACTCCATTACAGCAGAACCTCAAAAGACATACTGCCAGGACTAAAGTGAATTAACACACATTAATGGGAGAAGAATTTTTTGGAGAAAGAAAAAATTTAGGTAGATATTTGGGGTCACTTGTTTTTTTCCTGTTTTTAAATTTATATTCACTTGCCTGACGAAATGTATTGATTTAATACAGTTCATTGAGAGGATTATATGCACATTAAAAATATTAAAAACAACACAACAACAAAAAACACACCACAGTAAAAGAATTATAAATATCTCACACAGTATTTAAAATATAATGGACTGAGACAGGGCTTCCTCACTAGTACTTGAACTATTCCACTTAATTTTACGTTACATCTTCTGCTAGATTTTCTTCAATTCAAGCCAAGTGTAATCACTTTCTGTTCAGAAAGCTTTGTACTAAAAGATGCAAAATATTAAAAAGGATTTATGCCATGTCATGTCATGTCATGTCATGTCATGTCATGTCATGTCACGTCATGTCATGTCATGTCATGTCACGTCATGTCATGTCATGTTTTTCATGTTCATTGAGGACTGATCCAGCAGGCATTTAGGATAACAATGTGTATTTCTAGCTTCTTGTAACTACTATTCACAAAGGATTCTTTATTTTGCTAAACTAGGATTTGCTGAACTAGGATTCTGTATTCCTCTTGTGTCATCTGTGATTTCATGGGTAATGCTGTGTATGCAAAGGAAAAGACGTTTAAATTCCCATTGTACAAGCCAGTCCAGCAACAGGTTTCTTTAGCACAGGCAAGAAGGCAGACAAAGTCAGAGTACAAAATCAAAGTTTAAATTATATATCTTCTCAATATATAAATGACACATCTTCCTTATATTTGAAAAACAACAGCTTTTCAACACGCAGGATATTTTTTGTAGGTGGACTTGTTTTATAAAAGGAAAAGCCAACATGATCTGTGTGTTTCTTGGAACTTTTAAAAGCATTTTATCATTTTGATTGATATATTTACTCAATTTTCACGTGAAAAAAATGAATCTGTAATACTGTTCTTCTGTTACTGATAAAATGGTATATGCCACTGTAAAAATCCAGCAAATCTTTACTGAAGTTACAGCACTTTAAATGTTATAAAATGCTATTAGGCATTATGGATATATTTTGAAAACCCATCAGAAACCAACATGAAAATTATTGAATACACAATGTGTTTATCCAAACATTATTTGTAAAAATAGATTTTGTCTACAACAGTAGAAATTCCATGTTTAGATGACAGTAGATTAGGATGAAAACACACTGTAGATTTCTCAATGTTTCTGGAGACGCAGCTGTGTACTGGAACCAGTAAAACAACAGCAGTAAAGATGAGATTCCACAGATCAAGTTCAAATAATTGATGATTTCTAGAATCTTTCAACAAAATCAGATAAATAGCCCAAACACTAGTATGACATGCCAAAGAGAAAAAATGTTCATATCAAAGGTCATAGAGTCATGAGTACAATGAGCTGTCTTGCTTAATTGTTCACAGAAACACTTACATGCATGGCTGCTTTTAATAGCTGCTTAAGCACTAAATAGCAGCTGCTTCAAATGATACCCAACCACAGAAAGGGATTGCAATAATATCCACTGTTCATATGTGGATGAAATAATATCTGTCATAAGAATGCACCCCTAAGAGTTGTGTAAATGACACCTTTCTGTTAGGGATTTAAAAAGAGGAAATACCAACAAACAGTTAGCAATGCAAATTTATTTTTTAATTTATTATTATACTATTTTGGAAGATATTGATGAAGCACTGCAGTCCCAAAGAAAGCGGTTTTACACCAGTAATGGCATTGTTTCTCCCTGCAGTATACCCTTTCTTTATATCTCTGAAGGTTTTTTTGGTTCTTGTTGTTTGTTTGTTTGGTTGGTTGGTTGGTTGTTTTTTTCTTGCATAACCTTGGCACCTTAGACACCTTAGTCAGGAGGACACTGAAATGTGCAGTCCACAATGACTGAAGAAGCTTAGTATATTTATGTATTGGTGCCCACCAGTGAGCTTGACAGTACGTTTTTCACTCATCTTTTCATTTCAAAAATAACATCTTTTCATTTGGAAAAGACTGCAGAAGAGATGAAAGCACTGTGAAGTTTATTTTTACCTTTGTAGCCTAACTTATTACTGTGAAAAGTAGATAACCTGCTTATAAATATGTATGAAAATTCATGAATGTTTTACATGGTTTCCATACTTCAAAAAACATTGAAGAGAATCATTGATACTCACTGCTTGCCGGTACTTGCCATGTGTTAGCAGTGACGAAAGATTACCCACAACTTTGGGAACAATATTAGTTTTACATACTGAAGATAACATCCTCCATTTGCTTGGTTACATGATTGTTTGACTGCTTCTTTATGGAGAAGTTTGTCCCTGATATCTAGCGTACTCACTTCCACTAGGGGCATTTCTGGATACTCCCAGAGAACATAAGTTTCTGCTTTAAGTACCTTCTGATGAGGTAGTTTGTTGTACATGCTAAAATTATTTCCAGGTGAAATAAAGTCACTTCAGTGAGTACATTACTTTTACATTTATCTGTTTACTTTAGAGATCAGAGAAAATTTTTAACATTTGCAAGCAGGCATTACATATTCAAAACATTGTCAGATGAGCTTTTTTTTTTTTTTTTTTTTTCCCCCGGAGGGAATAAAAATATAAAACAAAACAAAGCAAAACAATGAAAACATTATTAAATACCATGAACTTCAGCCTCTCTGTTGATCTTTCTTGTCTCCTGAAATATAAACTGTGATTACCTGAACATTATCAACTGCCTTTATGAGTAATTGTTCCTGAAATTATTTTTTTTTTTTATCAAGGTGAACATGGCTTGTACTTTTTGGAGCTACACACCAGTCCTTGTTACACTGTACATTCACAGCTGCCTTATGTGAAGTCTACAGTTGATGGTGAGAGGAAAGAGAGAACTCTGTTCTTTCAGCCAATTAGTAAATTTAAGCTTGAAGTTTTTCTTTCTTTCTTTTTCTTTCTTTCTTTCTTTTTCTTTCTTTCTTTCTTTCTTTCTTTCTTTCTTTCTTTCTTTCTTTCTTTCTTTCTTTCTTTCTTTCTTTCTTCTTTCTTTCTTTCTTTCTTTCTTTTCTTTCTTTCTTTCTTTCTTTCTTTTCTTTCTTTCTTTCTTTCTTTCTTTCTTTCTTTCTTTCTTTCTTTCTTTCTTTCTTTCTTTCTTTCTTTCTTTCTTTCTTTCTTTCTTTCTTTCTTTCTTCTTTTCTTTCTTTCTTCTTTCTTCTTCCTTCCTTCCTTCCTTCCTTTTTCTTCTCTTTCTTTCTTTCTCTTCTTTCTTTCTTTCTTTCTTTCTTTCTTTCTTTCTTTCTTTCTTTCTTCTCTTTCTTTCTTTCTTTCTTTCTTCTTTCTTTTCTTTCTTTCTTTCTTTCTTTCTTTCTTTCTTTCTTTCTTTCTTTCTTTCTTTCTTTCTTTCTCTCTCTCTCCTCTCTTCTCTCTTTCTCTCTTTCTCTCTTTCTCTCTCTCTTTCTCTCTTTCTCTCTCTCTTTCTCTGTCTTTCTCTCTCTCTTCTCTCTCTCTTTCTCTCTCTTTCTTTCTCTCTTTCTCTCTTTCTCTCTTCTCTTTCTTCCTTTTCTTTTCCTTTTCTTTTCCTTTTCTTTTCCTTTTCTTTTCCTTTTCTTTTCCTTTTCTTTTCCTTTTCTTTCCTGTTAATATTCCTACCAAATATTCCTGGGGAAAAAAAAAAAACTCAAAGCAAAACAAAACAAACAATCAAAACAACTAAATTTGCCTTTGTTTCTCATTATTTAATTTTAGAGATCTGTGAATAGTAACTCTGGAGATTCTTGTATTTTATTGATTTCTGTAATATCCCTATCTCCTATTTTCATATCTCTTTTTTTAAAAATACATAATACTTATGGGAGAAATACATTAGGCATGACAATAAATTTAAAATCTTTAAAGATGTTTATATTTCCCCTAAAACTTATATGTTTTGAAAATACAATATTCACTCTAATGTCGTACGAAGTGCAGTAATCTCATACCTATCTCCCTGCTGGAGATTTGTGGTTGGTTTAAAAAGTATATTCACATCAGGTGTGCATTGTTATATGATCACATTTACTTCAATGATTGTTGAAAGCTTAAAATAGAATTTTAGATATCCTATTGGGAATTTCATTAATGTACCTCAGTGCATGGTAAATCTTATTGACATCAATCATATTTTCCAAGATCAACTATGATCTTGAAGTTTTGGTTTTAGCACTCCACAAAATTATTGTTCCATTTTATTTATTTGTTTATTTATTTTTGCAAGGTGTTAAGCCTTGCTTTATGAACTGAGAATTCAATAAGTACTTTCAAGTGCATAGCACTCACAGTAAAATACCTGTAATAAATAAATAAATAAACAAATAAATGGGAGTGTTTTCCATACTATTAGTGGGAGAATTAGGAAGAAATAAGGTGGTAGAAGAAAGTTCAGTAATATTGAACTAGCAGTGGTAAAAAATGTAACTATTTGCTCTTTTTATTTCACCTGGTCAGTTTCAATAATCCTTAATGGTTTGCTTGGCCTCAGATATTTCAGATAACATCTCTGTCCATCATTTTCACATGGTGAGAAGGTTAGAATGGCAGGAAAAATAAAGAAAAACACTAAGGATATGCATAAATGAAGTTCTTCATTTTCTTCATTGATTGCAATTCTTTTCTTCAGCATCACATTTCTTGTAAAGATTTTTTTAAACTAAATTAGTTGTCTCCATGTTAGCATTACTAGTGACTTATCTGTGAAGCTAGACAAGGGCTTTTTAGATATGTGAACAGAAAAAGGAGGACCAGAGAAAACATAGGTCCTCTACTTGATGGGGATGGTCACCTCACAGACAAGGACATACGCAAAGCAGAGACAAAGAATGCCTTCTTTGCCTCTGTCTTCAACATCGATGATGTGCTTCAGAACCCCAGGTGCCCTGAGCTGGAGGGCCATGACGATGGGAATGATAAACTCCCAGCCAACCCTGAATGTGTGTGGAATTTGATGCTCCACATTCATACAAGTCCATGGGTCCAGGTGGGATTCATCCCAGGGTGCTCAGAAAGCTGGCTGACATCATTACAGGGCTTCTCTCAATTATTTTTCAATGGTCTCAGGAATCTGGAGAGGTCCTGGTTGACTGGAAGCTGGCAAATGTGCCAATTTTCAAGAAGGGCAAGAATGAAGACCCTGGTAACTACAGGCCTGTCAGTCTCATGTCAGTGCCTGGTAAGATTATGGAGAAGATTATCCTGGGAGTTATTGAAGTGCACCTGGGGGACAATGCAGTCATAGGTCACAGCCAACATGGGTTCCCAAGGGGTAGGTCTTGTTTAATAAATTTAATTTCCCGTTATGATAAGATCACTCATCTAGTCTATCAAGGGAAGCCAGTAGATGTATACTTTTTGGATTTCATTAGAGCTTTTGATACAGTTTCTCATAGGATCCTACTGGACAAAATGTCCAGTATAAAGCTAGATAAAAACATCACATGATGGGTGAACAATTGGGTGATGGGTAGAGCTCAAAGGGTTATGGTAAATGGGGTTGTATCAGGCTGGTGGTCAGTCACCAGTGAGGCCCCCCATGGTGGTTTTACTCAGGTGGCCAACCGACCTCCACCACAACCGTTCTCTCACTCCCCTTTCTCAACGAGAAACGGGGAGAAAATACGATGAAAAGGGCTCAAGGGTTGAGATAAGGATGAGGAGATCACTCAACAATTACCGTGACGGGCAAAAGAGACTCAGCAAAGGGAGACAGTAAGATTTATTGCCTAATACTAACAAGCTAGAGAAGTGAGAAACAAAGGAAAGAAACCAAAAGCACCTTCCCCCCATCTGCCTTCTTCCACCTCCTCCCCCTGGGCGGCGCAGGGGAAAGGGGGAATGGGAGTTATTGTCAGTCTATAGCGCTTCTCCGCTGCTCCTTTTCAGTTACTCTCGTCCCCTGTGCTGTGGGGTCCCTCCCATGGGATGCAGTCCTTGCTGAAGTGATCCAGCGTGGGCTTCCCACAAGCAGCAGCTCTTCAAGAACTGCTCCAGATATGGGTCCGTACCACAGGGTCCATCCCTCAGGAGCAAACTGCTCCAACCTGTGTCCCCCATGTGTAGTTTGCACCTGCCAGGTCACCTGCTGTAGCATGGTCTCCTCTCCAAGGGCTACAGGTCCAGCCTGGAACCTGCTCTAGCAGGGGTCTTCCACAGGCCTTAGCCTCCATCAGTGCAGGTCCATCTGCTCCACCGTGGTCTCCTCCACGGGCTGCAGCGTGGAACCCTGCTCCACCTTGGTACTCCATGGGCTGCAGGGGGACAGCCTGCTTCACCATGGTCCTCACCATAGGCCACAGGGGACTTCTGCTCCAGCGTCTGGAGCACCTCTCTCCCACCTTCTTCACTGACCTTGGTGCCTGCAGGGCTGTTTCTCACTCCTCTCACTCTCCCAGCTGCTGTGTGGCGCACCGTTTTTTTTTCCCGTCTTAAATATGCTCTCACCGAGGTGCAAACAACGTCACTTATTGGCTCAGCTCTAGTCAGCAGCAGGGCCCTTACCTGACATGGGGCAGCTTCTATATTCTTCTCAGAGAAGCCAACCCTATGGCCCTCTGCTACCAAAACCTTGCCACATAAACCCACTTCGCCCCCAGCACTGGTGATACTAAACTGGGAGGAGTTGTTGACTCTGTTCAGGGTGGAAAGGCCTTGCAAAGAGATCTAGACAGATTGGAGAGCTAAACAATCACCAACTACAGAGTTTAAAGTTTAAAAGAAAATGCTCGGTTCTACAGCTGGGACGGGGCAACCCTGGCTATACATACAGACTGGGGGATGAGACACTGGAGAGCAGCCCTGCAGAGAGGGATTTTGGGGTTTTGATTGATATCCAGTTGAATATGAGCCAGCAGTGTGCCCTGGCAGCCAAGAGGGCCAACTGTATCAAGCATCAAGCATTGCTAGTTGGTCGAGGGAAGTGATTGCCCTGCTCTACTCTGCCCTGGTGCAGCCTCACCTCGAGTACTGTGTGCAGTTCTGGGCACCACAGTACAAAAAGGGTGTGGAACTATTGGAGAGTGTCCAGACAAGGGCTACAAAGATGGTGAAGGGACTAGAGGGCATACATACGCGGAGCAGCTGAGGTCACTTGGTCTCTTCAGCCTGGAAAAGAGGAGGCTGAGGGGAGACCTCATTGCAGTCTACAGCTTCCTCACAAGGGGAAGCAGAGGGGCAGGCACCAACCTATTCTCTTTAGTGACCAGTGATAGGACCCAAGGGAATGGAATCAAGCTGCGACAGGGGAGGTTCAGGTTGGATATCAGGAAAAGGTTCTTCACCAAGAGGGTGGTCGCACACTGGAGCAGGCTCCCCAGAGACGTAATCACAGCACCAAGCCTGTCGGAGTTTAAGTAGTGTTTGGATTATGCTCTTAGTCATATGGTCTGAATTTTTGGGTAGACCTGTGTGGAGCCAGGAGTTGGACTTGATGATCCTTATTGGTCCCTTCCAACTTGGGATATTCTATGATTCTATGATTCTGTGACTTCATGCTAATAAAATAATGGGTTAGGAAGCTTACTGAGAACTTTTCAGTTCTGCCTTTGTGTCAATTAGACTATTCAGCAGGAAAGAAACTGTAGGAATTAGTGACAACAACGTCTACTATGCATGCAAATGTACTAAAATTATCTTTTTCCTTTATCAGGTTGAAGTATTGTCACTTTCCAAGTTATGTATTTCTGTATACTGTGTTCGTAATGAAAAACATTCTCTAATAGTCTGTTACATAAAGCTATATTACAAGCAACAAAGAGATGATATTCAGATGGTATTCCATCTGCCAACTGGTCTTTGTACATTTATTCACTAACTGTAATGGCACTTCTTAACACATTTTCACAGACGGGAAGAGATTTATAATTTTCTTTGATTTTCGTATCATGTGAAATGAAAATGAAATAAAATGGAAGATATTTACCTGCAGATATAAGAAGCAATCTTGCTGTCACTAGGTATACTGAGTTCTACACTGAGAGAGAAAACAATTTGACTTGAGAAACTAGGTAATGCCCTTTACCAGGAATAGTCACAGTAACCAGGAATAGTCAGAGTATTTAGTATATGGAAGGTGATAAAGCATTGGTGGTTATAAACTCCCACAAAGTAAGCAAGCTAGTAATTTTTCCTGTATTTTTTTGTCCTCTCTTGATTTCATATCACTGGAAACAGTTAAGTATCCTCCAGGCAAAGGCATTAGATCCTGAGGGGGTAATGCTTCCACATAGTATAAAGTTCAGCAGTTGTGCCTCTGCACCTGAGGATCTATCCTAAATTTTTGCATCCGTCAGTTACTTCCAGCTATGCCAGGAGTGTTGAGTATCTTCAACAGCTAATGGCTGATAAACAACAGATAATGACAGAGAAATGGCTGTTGGACAGTAAGGTGGGTTGAGAACTTGCTGACTGGCTGAGCTCAGAGGGTGATCGGTGGCGCAGAGTCCGGCTGGAGACCTGTGACTAGTGGTGCTCCCCAGGGGTCAGTGCTAGATCCAGTCTTGTTCAGCATCTTCATCGATGACCTTGATGAGGGAAGAGTATCTGTCCTCAGCAAGTACACTGATGATACAAAGCTGGGAGGAGTGGCCGAGACACCAGAAGGCTGTGCTGCCATTCAGCAAGACCTGGACAGGTTGGAGAGCTGGGCTGGAAGAAACCAGATGAGGTTTAACAAGAGCAAGTGTAGAGTCCTGCACCTGGGAAGGAACAACCGCATGTATCAGTACAGGCTGGGGGATGACCTGCTGGAGAGGAGCTCTGAGGAGAAGGACCTGGGGGTCCTGGTGGATGACAGGTTGACCATGAGCCAGCAGTGTGCCCTGGTGGCCAAGAGGGCCAATGGGATCCTGGCGTGCATTAAAAGGAGCATGGCCAGCAGGTCAAGGGAGGTGATCCTCCCCCTCTACTCTGCCCTGGTCAGGCCTCACCTGGAGTACCGTGTCCAGTTCTGGGCTCCCTGGTACAAAAAAAGACAGGGATCTCCTGGGAAGAGTCCAGCGGAGGGCCACAAAGATGATACGGGGACTGGAGCATCTTCCCTATGAAGAAAGGCTGAGAGACCTGGGTCTGTTCAGCCTGGAGAAAAGAAGCCTGAGAGGGGACCTTATTAATGTTTACAAATATCTTAAGTGTGGGAGACAGAGGGATTTGGCCAACCTCTTTTCAGTGGTGTGTGGGGATAGGACAAGGGGCAATGGCCACAAAATGGAGCACAGGAAGTTCCACACCAACATGCGAAAGAACTTCTTCACAGTGAGGGTGACGGAGCACTGGAACAGGCTGCCCAGGGAGGTTGTGGAGTTTCCTTCTCTGGAGATATTTAAGGCCTGTCTGGATGCCTACCTGGGCAGCCAGCTCTAGGGAACCTGTTTTGGCAAGGGGTTGGACCCAATGATCTCTTGAGGTCCCTTCCAACCCCTACAATTCCACGATTCTGTGATGCTGTGATGGCCGTAGGGAAAGTTTGTGTGAAAAGGAAAAAGTGAAGACCTGAAGACCTACAAGACTGCTTTTGAGCGCCACCACGACAACCAAAGGTCTTTCCCTTTCACAGAAAAAGGAAACATTCAGTAACAAGTACCTTAAAGCCAGGAAGATATTTAATCCCTCATTCCCAGATATCTCAGTTAAAAGGAGACTTTCAGTATTCTGGATGACACACATTTCTGACCAGAATCCTTAATCAGAAACTCTGACTGAAGCAGTCAGGATTTCTATATAGTCTGGTAACATCTTTGGTCCCCAGGAATGATATCTTCCTATTTTGGAAGTCAGAGCTAATAAGCTTTTCCACCTCCTTTATCTTAAGGTTTTAAATCTTTCCAATCTGCTAGAATGTATCCCAATTACAGCAATGATCTCTACACGCTAGTCCTGGGGCTGATCTTTTTGTCTGACATCTTAAAGCCTGACTGGAGAAGGGCTGCACAAAGTTTAGATAAACCTTTGTCCAAGGAGGCAGGCCTTGAAAGGACATCTCCCCAAGACTGATCATTAATTCTCAGTCCATTTTTATCATTTCAGATGAGACAAGCTGGTAATTATGCTTGGTTAGCAGCAAGGCTATGATTGCTATAGATAAGAATGTCTTATAAATTCACCTTGCAAAATAAATGTCATAGAAAAACTTTATTTTATAATAATTATATACATATATATGCATAAATCATTTTTTTTTCTATTTATGAGATAACATCACAAAAATAACACACTCAGTAGAGAAGTATTAAAAGATTTTTTTTTAAACTACATCTGCTGTTGATACCTTATTTATGATAGTTTTTGTTCTTACTATAATGCTAAGTTGATTTTTCAGAGAAGTTGGAATAACTATATGTATCATGTCAGCAAGAAATATTCATTTCATATGATCACTTCCTCCCTGTGACTTCCTTTATTTCTCAGTAATTGCAGTGATTGTTGAAAAAGATAGTACAGCAGTACTGAAAGAACATAATGTGTAATCCATATCAAATGGTGATTAAAAATGTTTTGCCCTCACTGCTGCAACAGATTAGTTTTGAAGAGATGCATCAATTCATAGAAAGTGATAATGTGATTCGACACTGTATTGTGTGTAGCATCTACTGAAGAATGCTGAATTTGCAGTTCCTATTGACTTTAATTTGTCTGAGAATATATTCTGGAATCTGAAGTTTTAAATAATTTATTAATTCATCATTTCATATGTTAGTCTAGTACCCAACTATGCTTGCCCAGATATATCAGAAGATGCCATTTATACTTAGTATAATTTACATTTTTGCTAACCTCTGCATAGTTAACTTTCTAACTCCTATAGTTACATTACATACAGTTTGCAACAATTTCTCATGCCATGCAATGTTTACACAATTTTCTGGAATTAGAACACTTATAGCAGAAAGTACAGTAGTGCTTAAGGATGATATAAACACTGTATCAGGTGATCTGCATTTCACAGAATCATAGATACACAAGGATGGAAAGGACCTACAAGATCATCTAGTCCAACCGTCTACTATCACCAATACTACCTACTAAGCTAATAAATCATATCTCGATTTAAGTAGCGTAAGCTATACAAGCAGAAGAGTTATGGTTACATTCCTACTAATGTGACATTATTTCAATTGTCTGGGTGAGAATTCACTGTCTTGATGGAAAGACAGTATTCCAGTCATTTGCAGGGTTTGAGTCTAAGTATCATATGGCGAGAGGGATCTCACATACCCTAAGTCATTAACGGATGTTTAAGAGTACAATACTTTTCTCTCCATTCCCTAGATTTAAAATGAAGTCATTTAGCCAGCTGGTCTGCAGGTCAGCAGTTTTGTCCTTCATGCATCTCGTCAATCATTACAACTATGACACAATCAGCTTGAATTTGGTCTTGAACACTTCTAACAGCAGACCTGATGTAGCAAAGTGATTGGCATTGTCTCTCTACTGAATATTTTCTGAATTTCTGAGGTTTCTAAGCCCATGATGAGTTCTAAAGTGATACATCTATGTTACTAGCCCTTTTGTTGTCTGATCTCTCTTTGATTTATTCAGATAGTAAATGCCATAGTGAATGATTGTAAAATGATGTTGATGTCTAAAATAGTGGCAGCAATTGTATTTGAGGGTGTTTGCAATTGGCAGTCAATAAAACTAAAAATAAGTGAAAGAAAAAGATAAACTCACTAGAGAACTTCAGTTTAATCAAAACTTAATAAACTTTGTAAATAATTATACCATTTCTTACTCCAAAGATTGTACAAGTTGACTTTGCTACTTCTGTATACAACTATTTTTATAGAAAAGTCTAAACTTAAACTTTCAATAGTTCTATAGTTTCTATAGTTTCTAATAGTTTCTATTCAGTTCCCCTTCTTTATAACTCACCATTCCTCACAAAAACCGATGGTGGTCCAAAAGTGGGTCATGTACACTGTATGGCAAAGAGCTGAAACATCAAAAATATCAAAGAAAAAGTTGTGCAAGTAATTCTTTCTAGTAAAAATGAATTTCAAATTTCTGGTTTTCTCCTATACATAATATTCTATCACATTTCTGAGAATATGGGTAATTTTGAACTGACTTCAGTAAATACATGAAAAAATGTATAATGTAATTGGGAAAAGAAAAGAAATTATGTGTAAAAAAAAAAATCACCAATCATCATTCTTTTCATAAGGTGGATGAGAATAGATGGTGTTGACTGTAGTATTACTCCTGAGGGAAAGAAAAGTAAATAAATCCTCATACAAAGAGAAAAAAAGAAAGGCAAGGCAAGGCAAGGCAAGAAAAAAGAAAAGAAAAGAAGAAAAGAACAGAAAAGAACAGAAAAGAACAGAAAAGAACAGAACAGAACAGAACAGAACAGAACAGAACAGAACAGAACAGAACAGAAAGGAAAGGAAAAGAAAGGAAAGGAAAGGAAAGGAAAGGAAAGGAAAGGAAAGGAAAGGAAAGGAAAGGAAAGGAAAGGAAAGGAAAGGAAAGGAAAGGAAAGGAAAGGAAAGGAAAGGAAAGGAAAGGAAAGGAAAGGAAAGGAAAGGAAAGGAAAGGAAAGGAAAGGAAAGGAAAGGAAAGGAAAGGAAAGGAAAGGAAAGGAAAGGAAAGGAAAGGAAAGGAAAGGAAAGGAAAGGAAAGGAAAGGAAAGGAAAGGAAAGGAAAGGAAAGGAAAGGAAAGGAAAGGAAAGGAAAGGAAAGGAAAGGAAAGGAAAGGAAAGGAAAGGAAAGGAAAGGAAAGGAAAGGAAAGGAAAGGAAAGGAAAGGAAAGGAAAGGAAAGGAAAGGAAAGGAAAGAAAGGAAAGGAAAGGAAAGGAAAGGAAAGGAAAGGAAAGGAAAGGAAAGGAAAGGAAAGGAAAGGAAAGGAAAGGAAAGGAAAGGAAAGGAAAGGAAAGGAAAGGAAAGGAAAGGAAAGGAAAGGAAAGGAAAGGAAAGGAAAGGAAAGGAAAGGAAAGGAAAGGAAAGGAAAGGAAAGGAAAGGAAAGGAAAGGAAAGGAAAGGAAAGGAAAGGAAAGGAAAGGAAAGGAAAGGAAAGGAAAGGAAAGGAAAGGAAAGGAAAGGAAAGGAAAGGAAAGGAAAGGAAAGGAAAGGAAAGGAAAGGAAAGGAAAGGAAAGGAAAGGAAAGGAAAGGAAAGGAAAGGAAAGGAAAGGAAAGGAAAGGAAAGGAAAGGAAAGGAAAGGAAAGGAAAGGAAAGGAAAGAAAGGAAAGGAAAGGAAAGGAAAGGAAAGGAAAGGAAAGGAAAGGAAAGGAAAGGAAAGGAAAGGAAAGGAAAGGAAAGGAAAGGAAAGGAAAGGAAAGGAAAGGAAAGGAAAGGAAAGGAAAGGAAAGGAAAGGAAAGGAAAGGAAAGGAAAGGAAAGGAAAGGAAAGGAAAGGAAAGGAAAGGAAAGGAAAGGAAAGGAAAGGAAAGGAAAGGAAAGGAAAGGAAAGGAAAGGAAAGGAAAGGAAAGGAAAGGAAAGGAAAGGAAAGGAAAGGAAAGGAAAGGAAAGGAAAGGAAAGGAAAGGAAAGGAAAGGAAAGGAAAGGAAAGGAAAGGAAAGGAAAGGAAAGGAAAGGAAAGGAAAGGAAAGGAAAGGAAAGGAAAGGAAAGGAAAGGAAAGGAAAGGAAAGGAAAGGAAAGGAAAGGAAAGGAAAGGAAAGGAAAGGAAAGGAAAGGAAAGGAAAGGAAAGGAAAGGAAAGGAAAGGAAAGGAAAGGAAAGGAAAGGAAAGGAAAGGAAAGGAAAGGAAAGAAAAGAAAAGAAAAGAAAAGAAAAGAAAAGAAATAGAAAAGAAAAAAATCTGATCACAGACTATTTTACAGACTCTTTTCTGACCTTTCTGTTACAGACCTTTTAGATGTCTTTCTGTAACATTTATCTAAAATGTTATAATTAGGACCATTTCATGTTTCTTCATCAAAAGGTCATTTTCCTCAACTGGTGTTACAGTCTGTACTAAGAAGGTCTAAAGAGCAAGACATATGAAGAGCAGCTGAGGTCCCTTGGGTTTGCTCAGCCTGGAGCAGAGGAGGCTGAGGGGAGGCCTCATGGCAGCGTACAGCTTCCTCACAGAGGGAACAGAGGGGCAGGTGCTGATCTGTGCTCTCTGGTGATGGTGAAAGGACCTGAGGGAACAGCATGGAGCTGCAACAGGGAAGATTCAGGCTGGATGTTAGGAAAAGATTCTTCACTGAGAGGGTGACTGGGCACTGAAACAGGCTTTCCAGGGAAGTGGCCATGGCACCAAGCCTGCCGGAGTTCAAGAAGCATTTGAAAAATGATCTCAGATACGCGGTCTGAATTTTGGGTGATCCTGTGTGGAGCCAGAAGTTGGACTGAATGTTCCTTGTGGATCCTTGTGAAGTAGACTGTGAGCTGGCTGAAGAGAAGAAACCAGAGAGTTGTGGTCAATGGGATGGAGTCTTTGGATGCCTGTATCTACTGGAGTCACTCAAGGGTCAGTACTGGAATGAGTATTATTCAAGATATTCATTAATGATTTCGATGAGGGAATAGAGTGCACTGTCAGCAAGTTTGCTGATGACACTGAACTGGGAGAAGAGGCTGACACGCCGAAAGGCTATGCTGACATCCAGTGAGACCTAGACAGGCTGAAGAGTTGGGCGGGGAGAAATTTAATAAAATATAATAAGGGCAAGTGTAGAGTCCTGCCTCTGGGCAAGAACAACTCCAGGTACCAGTATAAGTAGGGGACTGGCCTATTGGAGAGCAGTGTAGGGGAAAGGGACCTGAGTGTTCCTGGTGGACAGCAGGATGACCATGAACCAGCACTGTGCCCTTGTGGCCAAGAAGACCAATGGCATCTTGGGGTGTATCAAAAGGGGTGTGGTTAGTAGGTTGAGAGAGGTTCTCCTCCCCCTCTACTGTGCCCTGGTGAGACCGCATCTGGACTATTGCGTCCAGTTCTGGGCCCCTCAGTTCAAGAAGAACTGGGAACCGCTTGAGAGAGTCCAGCGCAGAGACAAGAAGATGATTAAGGGAGTGGAGCGTCTCCCTTGCAAGAAAAGGCCGAGGGAGCTGAGGGTCTTTAGCTTGGAGGAGACTGAGGGGTGATCTTATTAATGTTTATAAATATGTAAAGGGCAAGTGTTAGGAGGATGGAGCCTGGCTCTTCTCGGTGACATCTAAGGATTGGACAAGGGGCAATGGGTGCAAGCTGGAGCATAGGAGGTTCCAATTAAATGTGAGAAGAAACTTTTTCATGGTGAGGATGACAGAACACTGGAACAGGCTGCCCGGGGCGGGGGGTGTGTGAGTCTCCTTCTCTGGAGACAATCAAAACCCACCTGGACGCATTCCTGTATGAGCTGATTTAGGTGTTCCTGCTCCAGCAGGGGGATTGGGACTATATGATCTTTCAAGGTCCCTTCCAATCCCTAACATTCTGTGATTCTGTTATTCTGTGATCCCTTCCAATTCAAGATATTCTATGATTTCATGATTCTACTTATTCAGAACAGAAGCCTCCAATACCTTTTTGTTTTACCAAACCCTTACTTATATGCTGAAAATGGCAGTCATAGCTCCCTATACCTTTCTTCAATCTTTTTTAGTGGTTGTGATCTGCTTATCTTACAGCCACATTATGCATCAAGTTAAAATGTTTTTAAAAAGTCTTTATAGTGCTGTGCCTGTTAATATCATCTTTTGGATAGATTTAAGTTAGAAATTCTTGATTAAAGTTAAAACTGGATTACTGCTTTTACCAAAAATATTTTCCATAAAGATTTGTTTCAATAACAGTGCACAGCATGGATATACTTGTAGTGCATGCAACCACGTGTCTTCCTTACTGCCTTTTTGTTAGTAGCAGTATTCGTCCTAGATTAAATCTTCATAGATATGTGTATATGTATATGTATATGTCTCAGTATAGAATGCTCACCAAACTGAAGAAGGTGAGGATAAATATTCCTGCTTGACATGAAAGAGAAGAACCCATTTTCAAGAACAAGCTGTTCTCTCCCTTGCTCACTTTCATGAATTTGCGCTCAAAATTTGAATAGTCTTTATTTTGATCAATGTGAATATAGCTGTGTCATCAGGAAAATCATTTGCTGCTCAACTTATTTTTATATCACATCATTATTTGATGCTTAAGGCTGAAAGAAGGATGTGAGAAAGTAGGGTTAAAACATATGATCAAGCATTTTCCATGAAATGTTTCTAAAACTATGTTTTACATGAGTTTTTCTTAACCTAGGGAACACCGGTTACTGATCAGTCTTTAAATTGTTTCTTTCTACATTTAGAGAGTTTCATAAAAGAAAATCTTTAATGTCTTCTGGGTGTTTTGGGAAACATCTAGTACACTGTGTATATTGTCAAACAATACAAATGAAAACAGCAGCTTACATGAATTTTAGCCCTCTTTTTCACCAAGGGCTTATTATTTAAGGTTTTGGTTAAGACAATTCTATTCTTTAAAGTATAGGGTAGTATTCTTTTAAGGCAAGAGAATGGTTCTAGTCCTCAGATGCAGGATATACTTCAACACAAACACTGAAAAAAAGCAAGAAAGACAACTAAGAAATATTATTTTTTCAGTTGTTGAATGACTTCTCTGTGGGTTCTGTTCTAATCATGTTTCCATACCAAAACATCAGGATCAATCACAGTAACAGAATTATTACCAGTGCCAACAGATAGTTCTGCCTGATGTGTGTAGCAAGCAAGCTACCTATTTAAAAAGCAAAAGTTGTTAATTAATCTGAATGTTTCTGATGCAGATCTTTAGCATAACCATTAAAGGGATTTTTTGGCTACAGGATCACTTTTGTTTTTGTGAGCCATATCATACTAATGACTCAGTTTTACCACAGGATATAAAATATAAAAATATTTTTGATTATTTTTATGTTTAAAATTATATTATTCATTTAATGCATATTTTTATATTCAAAATATTTTATACTTTTATACATTTAAGAATATTTCATATTCTTGCCTTTTGCGAAGTAATTCCATGGGAGACAAGACATGTCTGAGGACAGATTTAGGTGTTTTGGTTTGTTGGTTGTTTTTTTTTTTTTTTAGGTTTTTGATAGAAATATTAATTCAAATGTATTTTTTTTCTTTTCCTGTAACGTAGCGCAAACTACAATGACATCAGAGATTTTTCACTGTGTCTCTACTCTTAGGAGATAGTAATAGTTAACTTGATCAAATGTGTCATAATAAACCATTTGTACTACTCTCAGAAAAACTCAAAGCAAATTATGTAAGTTCCCCTATGGCACTAAACAGCATTTTGCACGGTTGAAATACCACAGATGGTGCTCAAGAAGGAGAAAAAAATCAAATATACTGTATAATTTTGCAAATTAAAAAGAATGCATGTTGATGATGTTTGTTTGGTTGGCTGATCTTTTCTTTTTGCAAGTTTGGACCAACAGCAACAAAGCTGTATTAAATGCCCCCCTTTCTGTAAAATCTTTAAAAATGTGATTTATTAAGTGAGTACAGAAAAGGAAAATGAGATTACTCACCATCTTTACAGAGCAAAAAATATTTGAAACAAAATGGTATAGATTCCTATATAAATTCCAATACAAATTCCAATGTATTTTTATAATGTTGTTCATATATATATACATATACATATACATATATATAAATAACAAGATTCAGAAGCATAAAGGAGACTGGAGTGCATAGATTGGAAAAGGGCATATAGCCAAGCATTCAAAAAGCCAAATCTAGAAGAATGAGGCCTGAAGAATGACTAGTTTAATTATTGGTGGTGTCATGCTTTTTCTGAGTTCCATCACACACTTTACCAAACATATTTTATTTTTATTAATTTTACTATCTTATTTTCTTTGTTATTTTCACACATCACAGAACTATCATGCCATCAATTTCTTCTGACTATATCTGCAGAACTGTCCCTTAGCACGTGAAATATATGACTCACTCCAAGGACACTCATGTTAATCAACTACAGAGGAACACTCTTGGGAATATATGCAGCATCCAGTCCAAATAACTCTAACAAAAAGTCACCTCCAGACCACTCTTAAACTGATTTTTATTATATGTTAACCTACTGCTTTTTCTCCCTCATCAGCGTACGCCTCAGATAGGACATTTAGCTTTATGGCTTCTTTGATTTAAGAGATATAGGTTGTTGTGACTGATACAGCTTGCATTGTTCCCTGCCTGCCCTACTTATCACTTTGTTTCTGGCTATATGCATGCAGGTATATAGCTACGCTATTGTTTCAGGTTCTCTACAGGTTAAGTAGTAGAAGTGCCCTTCCCATTCTGCTTACTTGATTGTTAATAAGCAAGTGAATAATAATAATAATAATAATAATAATAATAATAATAATAATAATAATAAACAACAACAACAACAACAACAACACGCATCATATACAGAGGTGTCAAAAACAGTCTTTTGTTTGTGAATTCTCAGCTAGCTTACTCCTATAATTTTGCCTTAATCCTGGAAAGAACTTTAATTTCTTCTGAGCTACATGGTGCTTAGGAATGTTTTCTTGCAATTTGGGATTGGTTCTTTGATATCCCACAGTAATAGCTGCTTCTCAGAACTTTACAGCTGTTCAAGATGTTGCAATGGTGCACTGTCTCCAATTGCTTGTAATTGTAGCTTAAATTTAATGAGAATTCCTAGGCATTTTCCTATCTGATTGCATCTCCCATTTGTTCTCTAGTTTTCTTTCATAGAATCCAAATGAACTGAATAGAATTCAGCTCAACTCTATTCTCTATTATGGTGAACATTAATCTTGGTCAGGAGCAAGTACTGTTCTATCTTTACTAACTCTGTCCTGTATAACTGTACTTTACGGTAGTATAACACAGTATAATTTTCCAGTATAGTGTTATAGACACAAACCTCTGGACTCTCTACGTATTGGCCAAAAATATTAGAATCTTATTTATCTCATTAGCGGAGTAAGTTACCTTCTCTACCAGGATCAAGAATAGTCTCCTACAAATAGAAGTTGCTATTCAGTTTCTGAGATATCCATTGTGAGATGATTAATTTATATGAGTATTACAAAGTGTCACCCAATAATGATTACCCATTGAAGAAAAAAAAATGTCCTCATAAAATAATTAGTGGCATATTACACGGTAGAATTTGTGAAGCAGTGCTATTGCTGTAACAATGAAATACTTGCAATAATATGGTACTTATCCACACAGACTTGCTGATTAACACAACCAATGTATAAATCTACTGATTATTACAAAAAATGAATATATTTTATACAAAGACTTGTTTTCTAAGTACCTATACAATGACTGTTACTCCGAGAGCTCTTTCTGAATCTCATATAACTAATAGATTAAGGGTTAAAAACATCTGAGTAATTTAGTAGAGCATTAACTATGAGACAGAGTTACAGTTAATGTGAAGCACTATTCCTTTATCCTTCTGCAGAAAATGTAAAACTATGTATTTTTCAAGATATGGTCTACAAACAGGCTTTGAGTTTACCCCTCTGAGAACATCACATGATTCTGCATTAAACCCAGTGGAGAGAGCTGCATTTCACAGCAGTCCCAGATAGGCCTGCGGCTTTGTAAATCTTTCATATAGTTTATTATAAATGCTTAATAGCCTCTAGATAAGTCCTGACTTAACATATTTGGCTGCCTTTTTTTTTTTTTAATTTATTTACCACGTTTTTATGTAACACCAGTATTTTTTTTTCTAGTATAAATAAACATTATAATCAGGTAAAATCACCAGAAACAAAATATTGCTAATGTTTGTTTTATTGGAAGATACGTTGTAGAAAATGGGAACTGTGCCTAAAACTTTTTCATAGTGCTGTTTTTGTTGCTCTGTTATCCTTTGCCTCAGTAGAAAATAGGGGTATATGCCCTTTTTACAAACTTAGGCAATTTATTTTTAAGAGACTCTCCAGAGGGAGAGAATATTTCCAAAGATTCTTTGAAGGAGAACTAGTGTGAAAATTAACAGAAAGGACAGATAAATACTGGATTAAATAATGAGGTAAATATATTTATCATAATATGACAGAGTACTACAAACATCCTGTAGCAGAGAAACAAGTAATTTTATTTCACACAGCAATCTTTATGTAGAGTGCAAATTTGTTTGGGGGAGATTGTAGTACCTTTTTGAGCCACTGCAAACTATTTGCTGTTACTCAACCTCAAAGAAGGATTGATGTATAAATTCAGAGTACAAATCCATGTTTGTTCTTTTGCACTACTTCTGTAAAGTAGCAAGAACATAGAGTGCAAGCCCAGTAAACAATATCAGCAAGTCCTCTTAGAAAATGTTTTTCTAGTAAAGCTACATCTGAAAAAAATGGTTGAAAGTATAAAAGTGCAGATTGTTCCTAGCAGCTAGTCCTGTCAGCAGTCATTTTGGAGAAATAAATGATGGTGACCCCTTTAAAGTAGGTAGCTATCACAATCTGTCAAACGTTGTCTGTCTTGCTGCATTCTTTCCAACTTGCTTTTCTCTTCAAGATGTCATCTTGAAATTAACTCTTCATTTTCAAAGCTATAATTTTCAGGATACCTGCAACTCAGCCAAATGTCCTTTCCACAATTGAAAGTATCTGGGCTTTAGGTAAAGAAGGATCAATTTTTTACTGGCTGCCTGGAGGCTGAACAATGACTGAGGATTCATTCTGGTTGAGTTTGCAAGTCCTGAAGCATTTAGTATATCCTCATTAACACAGTAACCATTATACTGCTAACTCCTTGTTGTTCAGTACTGGGATATTTATGCCTGTATGAGGAACCAAATAGATAAATTACACATGTTTTTTACATGTTTGTTTGTTTGTTTTCTGGAAAATATGAACATCCATTGTCATGTAACTCACAGATGTAAAAGGTTGTTATATTAAAACACCTCACATTTATGAAAGTAAAGATGAAAATCTGGTTTAGCATTAATTGAAACTTGTTCTTTTGGAATACTATAATTCTTTCTTAAGTATATTCTCCATTTATCTTTTAAAGTACGGAAGTATGGCAGTGCCTAGTTCATTAGAATTATAGATAATGTGATAACCTTATGGAATTTCTGACCACACAAAGCTTATTCTGGTTATATGCATGTATTTATTTTTAATTTTCCCAAATAGGACTTAAGATGATGCAAATGGGAAAAAATAACAGATGATAAAATCAACTTTTGTGTTACTGTATAAAGATCCATTGTCATAATATTTTACTTAGTGAAAATATGAGATTTTTTTTTCTGCTAGAAGTTATCTCTATCGTAGACAAATCATGACATTAATGTAATTAACATTGCAAAGATTTTTTGTTTGTTTGTTTGTTTGTTTATTTTATCACCTGCCTTAGATCTTGTAAAACACAGCATTTTTCTGCATAGGAGCTTACCAGGTGCTAACAGAGGTGTCTCCTTTCAGCTGTCCTTTGCACTATGTAGACATACCCAAGAGGGCAGGATGTAAGCAGGTGCATTTACAGTGTGTTTCCTTTCTAGGCAGTATGAGGTAAAGCAGATCTAGCAGAACCTTTTATGAGTTACAGAGGACATGTTTTGGTTTCAGCCACTGAGGGCATCTCTGAGTCAGTTTTGTTTGAGGCCCTGACCAAGGTTACTTTTCGTAGTTGACGCCTTGTACAGTGTACATATAAATCACAGAGTAACCATTACCTACCTCAGATTCAGGGAAAAAAACAACAACAACAACAACAACAAAAAAACACCTTTACAGTTTGACCTTCACAAGGCACATATGTTCTAACCAAATTTTAGAATTCAAAACTTAACTTTGAAGAAAGAAAGGGGACAAACAGTGTGACAAGTATCTGTTTAGCTGCGTTTTAAAAAGGGAGGCTCTTTCATAATGTTCGTTCTTACAGACACGGTGGTTTGACTATGAAAGTTTATTTTCATACTAACACAAACACAGTGAATGAACTTGGAAATAAATTAGTTGTTTATTTATGCATTTCTCTATTCTGTTTCATTGTAGAACTAGCCTGAAGGATAACAAAATTTTAGTTTGCCTAAAGGGCATTCATTAAATTTAATACTGTAAATTTTTCTGACAGCTGGTAATTTTCTTATGTACAGCTTCCATATTAAATCTTTAAACATAATAGATACAAACTAAGAACCTTCGGTACAGGGCTCCTTTTTTCCTTTTTGGTTGTCTGAGTTGCAGAAAAATGATTCAAGGAAGAGATTGCTGTATCTAGTGACACTACATTTTCAGTGCTATTTTTGCTTGCACTGCTGAGATTTGGTTTACACAAATGCACTCATCCATGCAGATACCATGACTTTTTCCAATATGCAGATGCACTTTTAGTGAACCACTATTAACTCTTATATTGAACACACCCATTGAATTGAACACACCATCATTTAATTTACCTCATTTGCATACATGAAACTTCACTTATTTGTCTAGCAAGGAATTCTTAGAAATGACTTCTACTGATATTTGTTTCATGGAAGAAACAAATACAGTAAAATAAAAGTAACCTACATGAGACCAGTAAATTGAGTTACAGAAACCTACAACTCTGGTGAATGCAACCAAACTGAAAAGGGCAGGATTGTTCCAAACAAACAGAAGTGAATAAAACATTCGGTATTTACGATTGTGCAAGCCCCTTTCATATAACGCATGCAATTTCTTTTACATGTACATATACATATTTGGTCTAGATAAGGTTACTAAAAGTGTGGGGTTTATTTATTTGTTTGTTCATTTCTTTCTTTCTTTTTCAGAGGTCCAATTGAACTTGAGAGTTAGCTGTTGGAAAAATTGAAACTGGGAAAATATACCTAAATATTTAACAGTCTAATCATGAAATCAATTGTTGTTGTTTTAATAGGTTACTTCTCACAATAGAATGCCACCTTGAAACTATACTTGTGATGTCAAAATCAGAAAGGTTAGGAAACACTTTTGTGGGAAATGATTCTTTTTCCCCCAGTGTTTCAATGCACTGAAGGGAAGCCAGACCAAAATTTTCACAGGTTTTGTCCAGATCAGCTGCTTGCAACAGTTTCTAATTCACCTTTGGTTTAAATTTCCTTATTAGTTACATTATTATATGTGCTCCTTTATGCTGGAGATCTGCATTTGGAAGGGAGAAGCTGCCTGCGTTATTTATAAACTGTGTATAAAATTTATACACCATAAGATTGAAAAACGATACTCTGTTTTGTCCTGTTAATGGAGATGTGTATTACAATTTTACTGTTTTCTGGATGCTTGTCTTGAATCTGCAGGTATGTGGTTTGTAGAAGTATTGCATCTTTACAGGACAAAAAGAAAGTTCCTGCCCCCTTTCCACTCTTGATGATACCCTAACTTCTGTGTTGATGCACTAAGGACCTGGGTGTGTTTTACTGTAAGGGAAATTATGAATGCATTTCTACATACATTTATAAAATCCTGCTCTCTCTTTTACACTGAATATTCCAAAATAGTAAATAGTTTTTGCCTTTAAATCTCTGTGCATTTGTTCTCCATTTATAAAATATGAAGGGCAGCAGTAGTTAATCATATTGTAATTTTGAGAAAAATAAATTAATTCTTGGTGGAGTTAATATGATATGAAAGCATTAGTGAAAAGCACAGCAAAATATTATTCATTTTCACCTTGCTCCTGAATGTGAGTGTGACACAGAGATTAAAGGGGTCTGCATACTGAGCACTAAATCCAAAAGAAGTTGTTAATATCATTTTGCTCAATGTACACACACATTCTGACTCCTGAAATAAGCAGATTTCATAAGAAACAACAAGTTATTCTGTACAGTCACAGAGCAACATATATTTTGGGTCATGGAGAACAACTGCAAATAGCAATTATAGTAATCTGAGGCAAGTTTGCATAGTCCATCAAAAATGAGCTGAGTTTACTTGCGGCACACGTAAAACAAGTTTATTTTTGTCACAGAATGCTTTCTACCAGTTCTTCTTTATAGATTTAGTTCATTAACTGATTTTTCTTCAAGTTAGATGTATGCAATCGGGTGTCTCATACAAACATGAAAATTGAACACTCAAATTATCACTTCAGTGGAACTCAGCACAAAAAGACAGTCTGATTAATTTCATTGCTTTCTCTTTAGAAGTAAATAGTTGTGCTACAACTGTGTTTCTAATATTATGCAAACAAAGCAATAACAGTAGTTATCTGCATAATATAAACACAGTAGATTATTCAGTGCTACTAAAGGATTATGCTTTGCACATATTTTAGACAATTCTGTGGTAGGAAATAGGTTCATATTCACTTTTAGAAAAAAAACATTTGATTTAAGCATTCCAGACTTAATCCATGTGAATGAATTTTCCCACTCTATGCAGCCAATTTAAATTGTCTTAGATAGATTCCATCTATTGTATCAATCAGATTGAGGAGAAGAAAGGGAGGGGCATAAGAATCATCTTGTTGCCAGGGCAATTTTCTCTCAGAGAGACTGTTTTGTCTTGTACAGACTTGCTTGCAGGCTGTTTTTTCCTTGTTTTCTTGCTTAGTAATATTATTGAACTGACTGTCTTCATAAACAATGACATCTCTTATTTTATTACTATAATCAGCTGCTGTTTAATCCTTGTTGTTTGTTTATTTATTTATTTATTTATTTATTATTTGTTTTTAACAGCCATGAGGAGAAAAGCCTTCTTGCTACTCGTATTTTTTTCTGCATGCTCATACACTTTTGACTACATCTGGATGAATACTGAAACGGAAAAAAATATATCACAAGTAAATAGTCAATTCAAAAATCTTTTATCCTTTCTAATTCACTTCCATACTATCACAGCAAAGAGACTTGCTGGGATGGATGCCTCCATGAGAGTATAAGCCGAGGCGATCGGCTCTGGGGCAGACGCGTTCTGCAGCGGAGCGGGCGATCAAGGTGGGCAGGGCTTTTTTTCCAGCATTGAGGCCACTCGAGGCAGCCGAGGGAGCCGCCAGGACACAGCAGCCCTCACGAGAGAGGCTGATGAGGCGGAAGCGGAGCCACCAACACCCCCCTACCCTGACGTTCAAAAGCAGCCCCTAGGGAGCATGAGCAACCAGGAGCGCGGCAACCAGGACGGGCAAACAGGGCATGGTGCGTCAGAAGGGCGGGGCGTGGCTGTTTGCAGGGCAGTTCGCCCGGGCAGTGTGTGCTCAGGCAGGGCAGAGCGTTCCACCCCACCCATAAGAACAACTTTTCTAGCAGCTGTCTACCACTAGCTAGGCTGCAATGGTATACACCAGGCAGAGAGTTCTCTCTAGAAAGTCTGTGGCCACCCAGACTGACTGCCTGCTCAAAAATGCGGCACTTCAGGTCTCTGGATGCAGGGACTGTCTGAGCCTGTTGCTGCCATCTGAGGGAGGCAGAGGCACCGTGTGTGTGAGGTGCAAGCAGGTGGATGACCTGGTCCGCCTGATGGCAGAACTGAAAAAGCGGGTGGAGAGGTTGAGGGCCATCAGGGACTGTGAGCAGGACATAGACTGGTGGAGTGACTCCCTGCAAGGCCTGAAGGAGAGGTACCGGGGTGAGACACCCCAAATAGTGGGTGTACCACCCCCCTGTCGCTGTCAGGCAGAGGGACGGGACCTAGGAGTTGAGGAGGGATGGAGACAGGTCCCTGCTTGACCTTTCAGGCAACGCCCCCTGCTACCAGCCCCACCTTCCCAGGTGCCCTTACACAAAAGATTTGAGGCCCTGGAGCTTGAGAGACCGGTGGGTGAGGATGAGATAGAAAGTCTACCCAGGAGGATGCCTAGGGCGAGGAAGTCAACTCCACGCCTCAAGACTGCCTCCACCAAGAAAGACAGAAGGGTAATCATTGTAGGTGACTCCCTTCTCAGGGGAACAGAGGGCCCTATTTGTCGGCCTGACCCTAACCATAGGAAAGTCTGCTGCCTCCCTGGGGCCAGGGTCAGGGATGTGGCCAGAAAGCTTCCCAGCCTGGTTCGCCCCTCTGACTACTACCCTCTTTTGATAGTCCAGGATGGCAGTGATAATATTGAAGAGAGAAGCCTGAAGGCTATCAAATGGGACTTTGGGGGACTGGGATGGTTAGTGGATGGAGTGGGAGTACAGGTGGTGTTTTCGTCTATCCCTGCAGCGGCAGGGAGGGGTACTGAGAGGACCCGGAAAGCCCACCTGATAAACACGTGGCTCAGAGGCTGGTGCCAACACAGAAATTTTGTTTTTTTTGACCATGGGGCGCTTTACATGACACCCAGCCTGGTGAACGCTGATGGGTCCCTATCTCTAAGGGGAAGACGGATCCTAGCCCAGGAGCTGGCAGGGCTCATTGAGAGGGCTTTAAACTAAGAAAGAAGGGGGACGGGGCTGAAATTAGGCTCATTAGACGCGTGCCAGGGGGAACAATGGCAAAGCCGGGGGAGAAGGCAATGGCCCAACTGAAGTGCATCTACACTAATGCACGCAGCATGGGTAACAAACAAGAGGAGCTGGAAGCCATCGTGCAGCAGGCAGGCTATGACTTGGTTGCCATCACGGAAACGTGGTGGGACCACTCTCATGACTGGAGTGTTGCAGTGTCTGGCTATCGGCTCTTCAGAAGGGACAGGCAGCACAGAAGGGGTGGTGGTGTGGCTCTCTCTATTAGAGAATGTTTTGATGTTGTGGAACTTGATGCTGGGAATGATAAGGTTGAGTCCCTATGGGTTAGAATCAGAGAGAAGGCCAACAAGGGAGGCATCCTGGTGGGGGTCTGTTATAGACCGCCAAACCAGGATGAGGAGACTGATGAGGAGTTCTACAGGCAGCTGGCAGAATCACAGAATCGTCTAGGTTGGAAGAGACCACCAAGATCATCTAGTCCAACCTCTGCCCTAACACTAACAAGTCCTCCACTAAACCATGTCACTAAGGGCTACATCTAAACGTCTTTTAAAGACCTCCAGGGATGGTGACTCAATCACTTCCCTGGACAGCCTATTCCAATGCCTAACAACCCTTTCAGTAAAGAAGTTCTTCCTAACATCCAACTTAAACCTCCCCTGGCGCAACTTTAGCCCATTCCCCCTCATCATGTCACCAGGCACGTGGGAGAATAAACCAACCCCTACCTCGCTACAGCCTCCTTTAAGGTACCTATAGGGAGCGATGAGGTCTCCCCTGAGCCTCCTCTTCTCCATGCTAAACAACCCCAGCTCCCTCAGCCACTCCTCGTGAGACTTGTTGTCCAGACCCCTCACCAGCTTCGTTGCCCTTCTCTGGACTCTCTCGAGCACCTCCATATCCTTCTTGTAGCGAGGGGCCCAAAACTGAACACAGTACTCGACGTGCGGCCTCACCAGAGCCGAGTACAGGGGGACAATCACTTCCCTAGACCTGCTGGCCACACTGCTTCTTAGACAAGCCAGGATGCTGTTGGCCTTCTTGGCCACCTGAGCACACTGCTGCCTCGTATTCAGCCGACTATCAACCAGTACGCCCAGGTCCTTCTCTGCCAGGCAGCTTTCCAACCACTCATCTCCCAGCCTGTAGCTCTGCTTGGGGTTGTTGCGCCCCAGGTGGAGGACCCGGCACTTGGCCTTGTTGAACTTCATACAGTTGACCTCAGCCCATCGGTCCAGCCTATCCAGATCCTCCTGCAGAGCCTTCCTACCCTCGAGCAGATCGACACACGCACCTAACTTGGTGTCATCTGCAAACTTACTGAGGGTGCACTCGATCCCCTCATCCAGGTCATCGATAAAGATATTGAAGAGGACTGGCCCCAGCACTGAGCCCTGGGGGACTCCACTAGTGACTGGCCTCCAACTGGATTTGACTCCATTCACCACAACTCTTTGGCCTGGCCATCCAGCCAGTTTTTAACCCAATGAAGCGTACGCCAGTCCAAGCCACGAGCAGCCAGTTTCTTGAGGAGAATGTTGTGGGAAACGGTGTCAAAAGCCTTACTGAAGTCAAGGTAGATCACATCCACAGCCTTCCCGTCATCCACCAAGCATGTCACTTTGTCACAGAAGGAGATCAGGTTCATCAAGAAGGACCTACCTTTCATAAACCCATGCTGACTGGGCCTGATCACCTGGTTGCCCTGTAAGTGCCACGTGATGACACTCAAGGTAATCTGCTCCATGAGCTTCCCTGGCACTGAGGTCAAACTAACAGGCCTATAGTTCCCCGGGTCTACCCTCCGGCCATTCTTGTAGATGGGCGTCACCATTGCTAGCTGCCAGTCGACTGGGACTTCCCCTGATAGCCAGGATTGCCGATAAATGATGGAAGCGGCTTGGCTAGCTCTTCTGCCAGTTCTCTCAGTACCCTCGGGTGGATCCCATCTGGCCCCATCGACTGGCGTACATCCAAGTGCTGTAGCAGGTCACCAACCATTTCCTCATGGATAGCGAGGGCCACATCCTGGGTCCCCATCCCCTTCCACCAGCTCAGGGTACCAGGTATCCAGAGAGCAACCGGTCTTGCCGCTAAAGACTGAGGCAAAGAAGGCATTGAGCACCTCAGCCTTTTCCTCATCTTTTGTAACTAAGTTTCCCCCCGCATCCAGGAAAGGATGGAGATTCTCCTTAGTCCTCCTTTTTGTGTTGATGTATTTGTAACATCGTTTTTTGTTATCTTTAACGGCAGTAGCCAGATTTTGCTCCAGATGAGCTTTGGCCTTTCTAATTTTGTCCCTGCACAGCCTCGTTACATCCTTATAATCCTCTTGAGTAGCCCGCCCTCTTTTCCAAAGATTATAAACCCTCTTTTTTCTCCTAAGCTCGAGCCACAACTCTCTGCTCAGCCAGGCCTGTCTAGTTCCACGTTGGCTCGTCTTTGGGCACGTGGGGACAGACCGCTCCTGAGCCATTAAGATTTCCTTCTTGAGGAGTGCCCAGCCTTCCTGGACTCCTCTGCCCTTCAGAACCGCCTCCCAAGGGACTCTGCCAACCAGTGTCCTGAACAGCTCAAAGCCAGCCCTCCGGAAGTCCAAGACAGCTGTTTTACTGGTCCCCTTCCTGACTTCACCAAGAATAGAGAACTCTACCATTTCGTGGTCACTCTGCCCAAGACAGCTCTCGACCACCACATCTCCCACCAGTCCTTCTCTGTTTGTGAACAGAAGGTCTAACGGGGCACCTCCCCTGGTAGGCTCTCTAACCAGCTGCGTCAGGAAGCTATCTTCCACGCTCTCCAGAAACCCCCTAGACTGCTTTCTCTGGGCTGTGTTGTGCTTCCAGGATATGTCTGGGAAGTTGAAGTCCCCCACGAGAACAAGCGCTGACGATTTTGCGGCTTCTGCCAGCTGCCTGTAGAACTCGTCATCAGTCTCCTCATCCTGGTTTGGTGGTCTATAACAGACCCCCACCAGGATGCTTGCCTTGTTGGCCTTCTCTCTGATCCTAACCCATAGGGACTCAACCTTATCATTCCCAGCATCAAGTTCCACAACATCAAAACATTCTCTAATAGAGAGAGCCACACCACCACCCCTTCTGTGCTGCCTGTCCCTTCTGAAGAGCCGATAGCCAGACACTGCAACACTCCAGTCATGAGAGTGGTCCCACCACGTTTCCGTGATGGCAACCAAGTCATAGCCTGCCTGCTGCACGATGGCTTCCAGCTCCTCTTGTTACCCATGCTGCGTGCATTAGTGTAGATGCACTTCAGTTGGGCCATTGCCTTCTCCCCCGGCTTTGCCATTGTTCCCCCTGGCACGCGTCTAATGAGCCTAATTTCAGCCCCGTCCCCCTTCTTTCTTAGTTTAAAGCCCTCTCAATGAGCCCTGCCAGCTCCTGGGCTAGGATCCGTCTTCCCCTTAGAGACAGGGACCCATCAGCGTTCACCAGGCTGGGTGCCGTGTAAAGCGCCCCATGGTCAAAAAAAACAAAATTTCTGTGTTGGCACCAGCCTCTGAGCCACGTGTTTATCAGGTGGGCTTTCCGGGTCCTCTCAGTACCCCTCCCTGCCACTGCAGGGATAGACGAAAACACCACCTGTACTCCCGCTCCATCCACTAACCGTCCCAGACCCCTAAAGTCGTGTTTGGTAGCCTTCCGGCTTCTCTCTTCAATATTGTCACTGCCAGCCTGGACTATCAAAAGAGGGTAGTAGTCAGAGGGGCGAACCAGGTTGGGAAACTTCCTGGCCACATCCCTGACCCTGGCCCCAGGGAGGCAGCAGACTTTCCTATGGTTAGGGTCAGGCCGACAAATAGGGCCCTCTGTTCCCCTGAGAAGGGAGTTGCCTACTACGATCACCCTTCTGTCTTTCTTGGTGGAGGCAGTCTTGAGGCGTGGAGTTGACTTCCTCGCCCTAGGCATCCTCCTGGGTAGACTTTCTATCTCATCCTCACCCACCGGTCTCTCAAGCTCCAGGGCCTCAAATCTGTTATGTAAGGGCACCTGGGAAGGTGGGGCCGGTAGGGGGGAGCGTTGCCTGAAAGGTCGAGCAGGGACCTGTCTCCATCCCTCCTCAACTCCTAGGTCCCGTCCCTCTGCCTGACAGCGACAGGGCAGGGGGTACACCCACTATTTGGGGTGTCTCACCCCGGTACCTCTCCTTCAGGCCTTGCAGGGAGTCTCTCCACCAGTCTATGTCCTGCTCACAGTCCCTGATGGCCCTCAACCTCTCCACCCGCTTTTTCAGTTCTGCCATCAGGCGGACCAGGTCATCCACCTGCTCGCACCTCACACACACGGTGCACCTCACACACACGGTGCCTCTGCCTCCCTCAGATGGCAGCAACAGGCTCAGACAGTCCCTGCATCCAGAGACCTGAACTGCCACATTGTTGATCAGGCGATCAGTCTGGGTGGTCACAGACTTTCTAGAGAGAACTCTCTGCGTGGTGAAGACCATTGCAGCCTAGCTAGCGGTCGACAGCCGTTGAAGATGTTGTTCTTATGGGTGGGGGAAACTCTGCGCTCTCTGCCCTCCCTGCTCGCCCTGCCTACACAAACTGCCGTGCCCCGCTCTTCTGACGCACCACGCCCTGGTCGCCGCGCTCCTGGTCGCTTGCACTCCCTAGGGGCTGCTTTTGAACGGCCGGGGAGGGGGCGCTGCTGGCTCCGCCTACGCCTCCTCAGCCCCCCTTGCGGGGGCTGCCGGGTCCAGGCGGCTCCCTCGAGCGGCCTCGATGTCGGAAAAAAAGCCCTGCCTGTCCCGATCCCCCACTCCGCTGCAGAACGCGTCTGCCCCGGAGCCGATCGCCTCGGCAAGTGAGGTTCTTTACGCGGATTTAAAGAAGAAAAATATTGTATAACTAGGCTGATGATTATTTTACTGAGGGATAACCTGATATGAATCTTAATATATATTATAAAAGTAAATTGTTTATGTATAATGGTTTGACTTTGGCAGGCATGTGCTTTTGTATTGGGTTTACATGGCAAGGTTTTGGTAGCAGGGGTGGCCTCTGTGAGAAGACTCCAGAAGCTGACCCATGTTGGATAAGTTCCAGTTTCAGCTGGCTCCAAAGGGACCCACAGCTGTCCAGAACTGAGCCAGTGAGAGTTGGTGGTTGGGCCTCTGTGAGAGCAGATTTAAGAAAGGGAAAAAATTGCTGTGCAACAGCAGCACCTGGGAGAGCGAGGAGTGAGAAACAGCCTTGTAGACACCAAGGTCAGTGCAGGAGGAGGGGGGGGAAGTACTCCAGGCACTAGAGCTCAAGTTTCCTTGTGGCCTGTGGAGAGGCCCATGGTGGAGCAGGTGGACCCACTGCAGCCCGTGGTGTGCCATGGCAGAGCAGCTGGATCTCCATGGGCAGTGTGGACTGCAGCTTGTGGAGAAGCGCACACAGGAGCAGGTGGATGTGGCCTGAAGGAGGCTGCAGCCCATGGAGAGCCCGTGCAGGAGCAGGCCCCAGACCGGAGCTGCAGCCCATGGAGAGGAGCCCACGCAGGAGCATGGGATCTGGAGTGAGCTGCTGCCCCTGGAGTTCCCATGTGGGAGCAGTTTGCTCCTGATGGATGGACCCTGTGATATGGACCCATATTGGATCAGTTCTTAAAGAGCTTCTGCTTGTAGGAAGCTCATACAGGATCAGTTCGGGAAGGATGGCATCCTGTGGGACAGACCCCACATGGAGCAGGGGAAGAGAGTGACCATGAAGGAGCAACTGAGACGAAGCATTAGGGACTAACCGCTGCTGCCCAGTTCCAGTTCCCCTGAGCTGCCCAGAGGCAGGAGGTAGAAGAGAGTGGATGGAGGGAAGGTGGTTTTAGTGTGTTTTGTTTTTGTTGTTTCTCAGTGCTCTAGTTTGTTAGTAATAGGTAATACATTTAATTAATCTCCCTATGCTGAGTCTATTTTGCCCATGACAGTAATTGTGCAGTGATCTCCTTGTCCTTAACCCTTGAGCCCTTTTCATCGTATTTGCTCCCTCTTTCCTTTGAGGAGGGGGAATGAGAGAGTGATTATGGTGGAGCTCAGCTGCCCAGAAGAGTAAAACCACCGCAGCTTCAGATCTAATTGTTTAAGTAAGTAGTGATGCATAATCTTATGTCAAGACACTTTGCACACAGTTGGGAATTTTGAAAGTATTAAAAACCACATATTACTACAGAGTATGTTGGATGACCTGTATCTTTGCATTTAATTTCGCTAAAATATTTTTCTATTTTGCACATGCAGGTATTAAGTGCATGCCACAATTTCATTTCTCTCTGCTACACAGATGCACCAGGAAAAAAAAAATATATATATAAATCTATTATTTATATATATTTACATGTTTATATATAAATCTATTATTTAATAGATTAGGCTTTTTTTTTTTTTTCTCATCTCATAAACTCATAAACTTCAGTGACTTGCACCACATCAGGAAAGCAGATGTTAATGAAAGACTTTCATAGTTTCACATTGTTGTAAAAATTAGATTAGCTGTTGAATGCTCACCCAGTGTTAATTATCCTGTGTGCACTGCCTTGTACTGTGTTTTCTTTACAATTTGAGTGACAAAGGCAGACAGGTAGCAACATTTCAGTTATTAAATTGAAGGCTAACATGTTTCTCGGGGGTAAAAGGGGAGAAGTAGGGAGGGGAAGGGTTAAAGTTAAATTCTTCACTTAAACACTGGAAAACGCATGGAATGCATAAGCCGCAAAGACACAAGCTCGAAGGTTGTTCCTACTTTTAAAATATAGATTGGCCATAAGGTGGCAGTGTGGCAATTATTTTAAAATAAAGTGGTGGTGGGGCGGGGGAGAATGAACTGTAACTCCTATGTTGATTTTTGAGGTGTAAGAACAGCAACGCAGCAACAGATTCAGCTTTTAGTAGTTAGGGCTTATTTTTGTTTGTTTGTTTGTTTGTTTGTGTGTGTGGTGGTGGTTGGTTGGTTGGTTGGTTTTGAATATATATCTAAAATAACTTAGATCACTGACTAAAAAGACAGAAAAGCCAAGGATTTTAATCTCTTTTGCTAATACCTGACTTCAAGCAAAGAGAGATTCTAGCAAACCACAGAGAAAATCTGTAAAGATATGCAGTGTACAAAATATTAATCAGAAACACGATGAGGCACTCCATTATGAATATGTTATATGGTTTATACACCTTCCTTAAAGGAAGTTCATTATTTTCTTGGAGAAATAAAATTCCTTTAAAGCATTAGGAAAGAGATTGTACGCCAACTCATGTACCCTTACAAGTACACCCAGGCGTGAAAACAATTCTCAAAATAAAATGCTTTCAAACAACTTTAAGTTGTAAATTCACAAACCCCGCTCCATCTGCTCCACTTCCCCTGTATCCACAGGAACATAGAACCATAAAGATCATATAGTTCCTTAAAGATCATATAGTTTCAACCCCACTGCTATGGGCAGGGACACCTTCCACTAGACCAGCTTGCTCAAAAGCGCCATGCAATCTGGCCATAAACACTTCAAGGGACGGGGCATCCACAGCTTTTCTGGGCAATGTCTTCCAGAGCCTCACGACCCTCTGAGTGAAAAATTTCCTCCTAGCATCTAATCAAAATCCCCCTCTTTCAGTTTAAAATCATTCCCCCTTCTGTCATTGTCTGCCCAAGCGAAAAAGTCACTCTCCTTCCTTTTTATAAGTCCCCTTTAAGTATTGAAAGGCCACAATGAGGTCACCCCAGAGCCTTCTGTTCTTAAGGCTGACCCCAACTCTCTCAACCTTTCTTCACAGGAGAGGTGCTGCAGTCCTCTAATCAATCAACTTCATAGACCTCTGCTGGACCTGCTCTAACAGGTCAACATCTTTCTTGTGCAGTATCCCTTTTGTATCTGTCTTTGTTATAGACTAAAGGTTAGACAAAGCAAACATAGAAATGTTCAATGGTTTCTTCACTGGCTTCAATTGTGCATCATTCCAAAAGATTCTCAAAAAAAAAAATAAAAAAATGTAAAAGATCTAAAGTGTATCACCAAAATTCAGATGGAGGACAGCTTGTTCTCAGAGGTTTTCAGTAGGTTTTACCTAATTTCTTTCGTAAAAGTACACATATAAAAAACATCGGCCATTCTTTCTCAATTCTGAACATGCAGAATGAAAAATCTGGATCAATACCAAATGTGCAATTTTAATACATGACATATTCATATGAATTGCAAATATTTACTGTAAAGGAAAATGTTGCAAAGAGCAGAGAATTTTAACACAGACAAAGTTGTTGGTCTGCAATTGGAACTAGTGAGCCTCTGCAGCCCATGTAATTATACTAAATGAAAAAAAAAAAGTTAATGTTCAAAACTGAGTTCACTATTTTCTTTCCTCTACAACCCATTACTGATAGTCACTGGCTTTGCTATTTTAAGTAAAACTGTCGTGCTTAAAACCTAGTTTCAATCCCAGATTTGCAGTGAATTTTTTGCTTTTAATCCGTGGGATTAGCATTTTTTTGCCCAACTGACTTCAACACAAAGCTACAACAAATAAATAAATAAATAAACAACCTACATTCATGCTGGCATTAGTATTAAGTACTTAAGGACTTTTATATGCATTTATGAGAGCTTGCAGATTAGCATTTGTATTTCACAAAAGTGCTAAAATTAATATACTTTTTTCATAAAAATTTATTTTCATTGACATCTAAAAGTACATATATAGTAATATACTAATATAAAACTATATCCATTTGCAAAAACAGTAATTTCACAGTTCCCTTAAAAAACAATGAAGCAAGTAAACAAACAATTATGTATGTACCAGAGCAAAAGTTGCTAAAAGTGCATTTTGCTAAGGCTTTACAGATACTGTCTTTAACTCTTAGATGTATCAATGGAATTTTTTAATCTTTCTGACAATTATTAGATTAGGTCTGACAATATTTCTTTGTTCTACCCTCAAAATGCTAAGCTCAGCATTTCATGAAATATTTAGGAACCAGTAAAACACCCAGCTAACAAAAAGAACTGAATAAATCCACTAAAATCAGATTAAAACAAGTAACATACAAACACAAAAGCTGCCCTTTTGGTCACGTAGAATTAGAACTGATCAGAAATAAATTCCACTGAAAGTGAAGAGGAATATAATCCATTAGTGTTGCATAAACTACTCAATCCTTTAGTAGTCCAAATTAAATTCCTAAAAGCAGATGAGTGTTAGGTTTGCATTAGCTTTTTGTCACTTCACAAAACCAATTCCCTCTTGAATCCTACAAATTACAAGTGAAAACGTGTGGCACCTTAGCTGGCTACTCTCCCTGAAGACACAGGTCCTGGAAGTACGGGCCCCCAGCCATAACTATCCTACATCCCGTTCTCTTCTGACAGCTTTGAAGATCTCTTGGGATTAGTCTCCTGGGAATTCAACTTTAAATGCTCAGTTCTCAATTTGTGCACTTCTGTGCACTTTTTTTTTTTTTCTGTGCACTCTTCACCAAAATCAGCAAAGTCTAAAAGGAAACGGTGTTGAGAAATATATTGTTCCCTTCCCCATACTTACACACAAGCACAACAGCAAACAGCACACAACCTATTTTCTAGCACTGTATCTTTTGGCAACAAATATATCTGGGAAAAGGGGAATGATAATAGGTAGCAGCCTTTCAAACTCTTTGTTTTCCTTCCTTTGTGCTTCTACAGCTAAGAAGAAAGATGAAAACCCATACTGAATAACTTAGTAATCTATTAACAAACCTGGTTTGTGTTCATCTACAAAAATGCAATATTTATTTATTTTTATAAGCTTCTTACATTACCCATGTTCTTCAGTCCTTAGTACCTCACTGTACTTATTTTCATAGCATGGCAAAGTTAAAACTTTTGCAGGCTGTTCAGTTCTCAGTTGTTAATCTATTTGCTATTTGTTGTATCTCCCCATTGCTCCTAAGTCCTAGTTCTGCAACAGACATTTTTCAAGAACGATCAGCAATCCTTCACTTTCAAATATATATGAACTGGCAATTTCTATTGCCCACTCAGATTCTTCATGACACCACCAGTCATGAAACAATTTTTGAAATGTCAGCAACAGATGCCTCCCTACTCACAAGAATTATCATACCGTTCCCAGTACTGTGAGAATAATGCGTTTCTGTGTTCTTTAGTTCTTTCACTGAGTCTCCCCTACTCCATTTTAAACCCAAGGGCATTCAAGAAAAAAGTCTTAAAGCATGCACATTTTTGTCTAAGTCAACCTTTAAGCAGCCTTCTGAGTTGCTGATTCGTACTTGTTAGTTACTTGGCCCTAGTTTCTGCAGGATTGCTGAGGATGGGGTACCTCTCCCTTGAAAGAGGTATTTGTCATGATTTCTTGTGATGGAACTGAAAGTTCTTTATTTGTGGCCTAAAGAGTGAAATCCAAAGATTAGGAGTGGCATAAATTTATCCCATCAATGTTAATAGGAAAACAAAAACAAAACAAAAGCAATAACAACAAAAAACATAGCTGCAAGGAAAAAAGAAAAAAAAAAAGAAAGCTGCCTTACAATAATTAATAACAGATCCAAAGGCTGTTGCGCAGTAGAAAATACTTACTGAAACTGAATCATGTTAATGCAAAATATGTTAAATATCTCTCCCTGTCAAAAATCTGAAGATTGTATGAATCTTATTAGCACAGCATTTATCTAGCTCTTCAAATTACTAATGTGCTAGTGAGAGTTCTCAGCCTCAATAAATTTGTTGCAACAGATATTCCAAAAATTTAGATTTTTAAAATTGTTGTGATACTTTTACATTTTTTTTAATGTGTGCTGAAAGGGTGTAAATGTATAAAACAGTAGAAACCACCTTCTCCTATGTTTAATATGAATTTTGACAAGTGGTTTTACTTTTATGGTCAGGACACCACAGTATGCCTAAGTGGACTAAGTGCCATGAGCACATTATCATCATCTAAGGTCATCACAAGGAATTTTATTTTTGTTGTGGGAATTTAATTTGGAATGTTATGGCCACCATGCACAGGTTTTGCCTGAGAAAGCTTAACCTGATGATATTATTTAGCATATTATTTCCCATGGCCAAATTAAGATAGTGTGTTTAATTCCACAGATCCTTGAAAATCTGCTGTGCTAGCTACCCTGGGATCACAAACAAGGCAACAGGACACACACAGTGATATAGAAAATCACATTTTTATTTCTTCAAACAAATGAATAAATTCTGATATTTTGGGGAGAAAAGTATTAGATTTGCTTTCTATCTTATGTTTGACAATCAGCTAGGTGTTTATGTAAACATAGTTATACACGGCTTAGCTCTACATTGATTTGAACTAGAAAGCAAATGCAGTATCTCACACTTTCTCCTTTTGAGTCACAGTAAGAATGACATTTGTGAAGCCATTAGCTCTGACAATACAAAGTATTATGGAATGTCTGCTGAAATTACGTTTTAAAGATTAAAATGCTATTTATATTTGTCTGTTTGGCAAATATTGTCTGTTTCCAGCAAGTGTATGAAAAATATGCTTTTGTGGTTTTATGGAAACTTTATTTGTCAAAGGAAGGGACATTTTCACCTGTAGCCATTAGCTACAAGGTCTGTATATCATGATATCAAAATATTCTGAAAGACTGAGTATATTATTAGAAGGACCTGGATGTGTTGATTGATGAGAAACTTGACACAAGCTAGCAATGTGTACTTGCAGTCCAGAAAGACAACCGTATCCTGTGTTGCATCAAAAGACGTGTGGCCAGCAGGTTGAGGAAGGTGATTCTCCCCCTCTACTCTGCTCCTGTGAGACCCCACATGGAGTACTGCGTTCAGCTCTGGGGCCCCCAGCAAAAAAGAACTTGGATGTATTAGACTGGAACTGCCCATTAGACAGTTCCATGATCATTCATGTCTAATGACTGGATGTATTAGAAGGAACTGCCAGTTCCTTCAGGACCTGAGAATGTACTCATCAGGTCCTGTGCACCTTCAAGTTCCTTAGGTGGTTTCAAACCTGATTGTCTCCTACAGTGGGCATGGTTCATCATTCTCCCAGTCCCTGCCTTTGCCTTGTGGGGCCTGAGCCATGTGGCTGGAGCTCTTGTTGGTGAAGACTGAGGCAAAACAGTCATTAAGTACCTCAGCCTTTTCTATATCCCAGGTGACCACGTCTCCCATTTCCTTCCGGTGCTTGTAATAGAATGCTCTATTATATTAGATATCTTACTTTTCTAATTTACTCACTGTAAGACAGTTCTACTGAGGAGTGCAAGGACCACAATAATAATGTGGCAACCACATTTATCCATAAAAAATGATTAATTTCAAATCAGATATCAACTTCAGCTCTACATAACAGTACTATGCTGGAAAGAATTTACACAGTGGAGAAAAATTTTGAGGACTTGTTGTTGTTGTTAGATTTTCAGCTAACAAGTAAAGTTCTGTAACGTTTCCTAATTGCACAGTCACAAATCTAATGAAGCAGTTGGATCATTGGAACTAAGGAATACATTTTTTCTTTGATTTTTATAAAGATGTGGATAGGACCAGAAAACCAGTGTGTCATTTACTCATGAGTCCAAAATAATCTCTTAGAATCACAGAATATCCAGAATTGAGGGGGATATACAAGGCTTATGGAGGCCAACTCCTGAGACACAGGACCACACAAAAATCAAACCATATGTCTGAGAGCATTGTCTAAACACTTATCAAATTCCAGAAGGGTTGGTGACCTTACCACTGCCTTGGGGAGCCTGTTCTAGTGCCCGACCACCCTCTCAGTGAAGAATCTTTTCCTAACATCCAGCTTGAACCTCCCCTGTTGCAGCTCCATGCTGTTCCCTTGGGTCCTTTCACCATCACCAGAGAGCAGAGCTCAACGTCTGCCCCTCTGTTCCCCTAATGAGAAAGCTGTAAGCTGCCATGAGGTCTCCCCTCAATCTCCTCTTCTCTGGGTTGAACAAACCAAGGGATTTCAGATGATCCTCATAAGGGCCCTCTAGACCCTTCACCATTTCCATAGCCTTCCTTTGAACATTCTTTACTAGTTTTATGTCCTTCTTATACTGTGTTGCCCAAAACTGCATACGGTGCTCAAGGTGAGGCCACTCTAGTGCACAGTAGAGCAGGATAATCACTTCCCTTGACTGGCTAACAATTCCATGCTTGATGCACCTCAAGATAAAATTAACTCTTTAGGCTGCCAGGGCACACTGTTGACTCATATTCAACTTGCTGTCAATGGGTACCCCCTGACTCCTTACTGCAGGGCTGCTCTCCAGCCTTTTGTCCCCCAGTCTGTACATGTATTCAGGGCTGCCCTATCCCAGGCAGAATCTGTCAGTTGCTCTTGTTAAACTTCATATTGTTGGGAATTGCTCATCTTGTGGCAGTCTTGGTATTGTAATATCACAATACTCCAAAAAGAATTTCTGAACCATTTGGATTGGCTATGTTAAACTTAATTTGTAAAATAGATATACTTTATTTTAAAAGGGGGACAGTGGAAATAAATGTGTGTCAAAATGTGCTCTGTTTGAAACACTTGTTTTTTAATGGAAAATACCTTTTGGCATCTCAGTAATTCCCAAGTCCACCAGGGAGTTTGGGGTAGATAGGAAGCAGGAGGATGCTGAAGGAAAGAAAATGGTTATTTTCAGTAGAATTTTTACACCACATATTAGGTGTTTTTTGTTTTCTTTTCTTTCTGAGCCTAGTGTGGGTACAATTATTTGATAAACTACTAACATGGCTAAATCAAATACGACAAACCTTCATTATGTTAGATATAATTTTCATGTACTAAGGTTCTGGGTTGTGATGTTATGAATTACATGTATTCTCCATGTTCTGCTCCTAGAAGAAACATGAGGTCATAAACACTGTAAATGGTAAATTTATTTGTGGTTCTGTAAGAAAAACTAATCTATACTTTTCAGCACCAAACTCATTCACTGCATACAATCCCTACACTTGTCTATCATTCTATCTAATGTTAATTTTTCATTTAACACCTCAATGTTTCAAACTCTTTCATGGAATGAAAGCTGTTAATACACAAGCAGATAAGTAAACAACTCTGGCTACCCTGAACTTTATTGTAAACAGAAAGAAAAACAGTCTGTTTAACAGCTTGATGGACAGATAATTGGATTATTAAAATATTTTCTGGTTTAATAATGAAACAATAGGTACAAATGATTTAACTTAATGATCTGTCCATGATTATAATTTGAGCAGTTTATATATATAGCTGTGAGCTTGTATTTGGCATGGAACTGAAACATTTATTTAACATCAGTGTATTTTTATATACTTCTTCATGCAAAGAGGAATATGACGGAGTACCATGTACCTGTGGTAATATTTTTTAACTTGTAGTGTACTAAAATGCAATTTCAGAAAGAATACTAGAATAAGTGTGCACCTATGGGACATTTTCTGTCACCTATACTGCATGTAGAGCCTTGGCATGAATTTAAATATTACAGATGGGAAGCTAAAAAGTTATATTAGGGAAATACTTAATGCTCAGGTTTTTATATTCTAATCTTTGTCTCTGGTTGCCAATTGTTGGCATCAGAGTATTTAGCTAGATGTGCTGCTGGTCTGACAAGATATGGCTTGTCTCATAACAGCTGGATGCCAAAAAATATGCAGTCTCTTTGAATAATAGTAAGAAAAAACCTTTTCTGGATATGTCCTGTTTCTGCTGTACTACAGTTTAATAGGTAGTACAGTGAAAAACACTTTCTTAGCTCTGCCCGGGTTTGTACATTTGTGGTACTATTGTTTCCATCACTGAGGGATTCATTAAAACAAATAAAAATAAAAAAGAATAAATAAACAAATAAATAAATAAATAAATATTCCCGTCTTGAGATTCTGAAGAAAGATCCTTTCTTTTTTGTGAGATTAAAATGAAATTAAATGCCTTACTTAGCTGTGTGAATCCACAGATTTATGAATGTCTACAGCACTCGGAGACCACAACCAACCTGCAAGGGATATAAAGAGGACTTGCAACGTTTATTTAGAAAAAATATATATATATTTATAATTATATTTATTTAGAAATATTATGTATTTCATTATACAGAAAGAGAAGATAGCGTCTATTATTAAATCCCAAACACTCCCAAACGATGGTGTGTAAGAATTACGTTCACATGTATCAGTGTTCAAATGCTATTTGGGTATTTCCAGCACTTAGAAAGGCAGAGTCCTATCTGAAAATGGAAACTACACATTGATTTGGGACTTACACTAGTGGAAATAAGTCTGTAACTATCCCAAATGAGGTAATATCAGCAACAACAACAAAAAGACTGTTTTACACTGAGATAAGATAGAAGAATGTTTGGAAGTTTTAATTTCATAAAGCTATCTTGTATTCTGTAAGTATGTAAAATATACCCACAGAATATTTCAAAGTTGTGTTTGAAAAACAGAAACAGCATCCTCCAGTCAACTGCCTTCTCTCAGGACTTCATTTCTAGAGCAAACAGGACCACCTATGATAGATTACTAACACATCATAATAGCCTTGTCAGCAGAACCTGTTGATTTACAGGGAAAAAAACAAACAAACAAACAAACAAACAAAAATGTTTTACACTGAGATAAGATAGAATGTAGACAGTTGACTGCAGGATGCTGCTTGTGTTCCTTGAAAATGGATAGTTACAGTTTCTGTGTAAGGAGTGTTACTACTGCTATCAGTTAAAACTTGTGTTGCTGTTTTCTTAAAGGTCAGCTTCAGCATTTCTAATGTCACTGTGTAAGTCTGCTCTGGTGGCAGTGAAACTATCAGTTTTGGCTGCTACTCCTTGCTGACTCTCTAAACATCTTCAAATTCAGGCTTTCTCAGAAAAGTCTCTTCTGATGGAGACTCATTTTCCCTTTTGTTTGTCTGTGTTTTGCCTGCCCGAGTAATGCTGCTGTCACATTCATTACTTTCTAGCTCCTTGTCACTATTAATATCAATTGTAATCAGAACTGGAGAAGAATGTACTGATTTACTTATGTTATGTTTCTGGTGTTTCTCCTTATGTTTTTTCTTTTTTCTTTTTGTGACACCTCATTATGTCCATCATTTTTCATTTGTAGAATGTCTCTACACTTAGATTCCTAGTTTTTGTTGTTGTTGTTGTTGTTTTTTCTCTTATGCTTTTTCTTACTGATTGTCTGAAAGGCTATCTTCATTTTTGTAGCAGTTACTGAATTTTGGTTGTTTTCTTGAAGTCTCTCTTTTCTCTAGAACTGTGGTCTCCTTGGTTGCATTGTGAAAAGTGGGAGCTTTGTAATTCCTTTTTCCACCAGGCTTTTTGCTTTCTCTTGTATCAGTCACTGCCTGATGTATTGTTTGGTCACCTATTTGATCTGCACCTTTCATAACAGCAGTAACGTCTTTCATGGGATCACCTCCACCTATACAGATCTAGCATTTCAGTAAAGGATTGTATACTTTATTCTGGACTAGTGGCTTCCTTGAATAGTGAGCATGAGTCCTCCTCCTCCATGAGTATTCATAGCCATCTTTGACCATGTTTTGACATAAGCATGACCTTCCAAAAAGCACAACATTCCAGATATCTACTTCACAATTGTTTCTCATATAGTAATGATCATTGTATCTGCTTCTTGTTCTTGTTTAGCCATGGACTTTGCTACATGATTATGATCTGCTTACATCTCTGCATGTAGTACTGTCATGACTGAGAGAGCCTTTCTGGCTTTTTTTGAGACATGCCAGAGTCATGAGTTCTTGACTTCCTCTTGTTTCCTTTGCTCCTATGCTTGCTACTGTCTCTGATTCTTGATTGTGTCCTCAGAAGTTGGCCTTTATCAACTTTACTGCTCTGTCATGGTCTGATGAATATTACCGATTCAACTTTGTTGTGAATAGGATTGTAGACTCCTGGACAACCTTTCATTACAGGCGGAGCACATTATGTCCCTTCCTGAAGAGGTCTCCAGATCCTGTGGACATATATCTTTTACTTTACATTTGTTCTTATCATCTTTCTTCAGAGCTGCAGGAGACAAGTGATTTTTGTAACTACCTACATTTTCCCACGAGGGACTGTAACAAGCCATTCCTGCTTGGTTCGCTGTCACTACGGCTGTGAAACTGGATTGGCTGCTGTTTCTTCACATCTTCCCTTTTCTCTTCCCTGACTGACACCTCAGTGTCCAAAGACTGCTCAACTGGTTCTCATGTCCATTCAAATAATGGCTTAACATATGCCATAATAATACATTTGTCCAAAGAATCACTGATTTTTGAATCAGAATTAGTTTGTGAGAGTTTGCTGTTCAGTTCTCTTTGCAACAGAGTCCTTATTAGAATTTCTGAAACCTCTTCAGAAGAAGCTATGCTTGCATGGACCTCTTCTAAAAAGGAACATGATGGACCTGGAGTTTCATCTTACCAGAGGGCCTGATCAGTACTGGTTACAGATGAACTGTGATCTGGTCCTTGAGAATCGTCCTCAAATGGAGATGTACTAATTGATGAGTCTGAAAAGCTCAATTTGTCATGCAGTGTTGCAGGAGAATCATGTTTAACGTACTGATCATATGCCTTTGAGTTAAAAGGAGATTGGGTAGGACTGACAAATTCAGCTGAAGTGTGTTGTTCTTTTGTTAAGGTGATATGGTAAGAAAATATCCAGTCATTAGTTCTGGCAATAGAGACATTTTCTGAAGGGCTGGGAATGTACTCCTTAAAGTTAAATACAGCATAAATTAAATGGAAAATAGAACAGAAAGGACTTCCACTTCCAGGACATGCATTCTGCTTTTGTTTTTGACTGCTCCTGGGCACAACAGAACAGAAGCTTTGGAAGCAGTGATCAAATATTGTCAAATCTCACCATATAGATCGGCACTGTCTGTTAGCACTGTCTGTTGCAGCTTCCTTGTGATAGCTTTGGGTTATTGTTACCCACTGCAAAGTCCTTAGCTGCTAAATCATGTTCTATAAAGGAACCAGCAAGCCCAGCAGAAGATTGTAATTATCCACAGAAGCATGGGCAAAAAATGTGCCATTCAGACACACAAATGGATACACAGGCACAGATAGATACACTGGCACACACACACAAGCACGCACACAAGTACACCAGTGTGAAGAAAAAGTACAGGCTTCTGCAGTAGCTCAACAAGTGCATCCAAAAGGGTATATTCTGTACCGTGTACAATCCATCCTGAAAAAAGAACTTTGTGTGAAGACCACTGCAAATGCAGAAGGATGGAAGGATTCATATGAGGAGTAGTTTTCTCAGAAAAAGTCAGGCTGGTGCGGATCAGCCTTCAGGGTTGCATTTTTTAGAACCAGGTAATAATATAAAAACACAATAACAACAAGTTTCATAAAAGCAAAGTCTGAGCAACAACCACTTAAACTTTAAAATAGATATTTGAAAATATGTGGGAAGCGTAAAGATATCCCCACACATAAATAGAGAAACAGAAAACAACAACTAGGTTAATATTTTAATTGAAATGATGTACATACAACACTTTGACAACCAAAAGCTGATATTCCTGATTCCTATTTTTCTAAACAGTCATAGAAATCCAATTCTCTCATTCCTTCATACACAAAGAAGATAGTACACTGTAGAAAAATGGGTTGTCAAATCTTTATCCTACTATAATATTAGCATTTTTTTTTACTATACACTGTTTCTATTGACGTGATTTTTCTAGTTTTATAATTCTTTTTTTTAAAGGAACATGATACCTATATTTTATTATATCAATTCTAAATTAATTTGTTAATTTAGTTTATAAAGCCAGTATTTACACAATTACTACCATTTGCAAATGTTATTTTGTATTTTGGACAGTTGCTTTTATATGAACAAGGGTTTATCATCCTTCAGGAATTTACAGTAGATCCTGCAATGAAGTCGTGAATAAGCTTAAGTTTTCATTCCCAGTAAAACTGGTTGTATTGCTGTTAGGATATAATGATTTGAGAACGTTCTTCTGATAAAATGAAGACTCAATAAAAAACACAAACATGCATTTATTTAAAAAAAAAATAAAATAAAAGTAGGTCTTTATATATATTATTAATTAATATGTATGTAATTTAATTAATAATATTTAATAATTTTATAGATAAAGACCAACTGGAAACATGATTGTCTGCTAGGTGAAAGTTTTCAAATTTAATTACCACTCACTTATTTTTTTTTTTTTTTTTACCAGATGAGGGAGTTTGTCAAATTTTTAAAAAAACATTTAATTTTTAACAAATCAAATTTAAATATATATATATATGTTATTTTAAAATTAAAGTTCTACTTGCAGTCATTAATCTAAAATGTTTATATCTTTTCAGCCTAAAGTCATTGTTCCACATCAAAACTTAAGATCTTATGTCTATTATTATTATTATTATTATTATTACTATTATTGCATTTTAATAATCTTTTAGTAGTTATCTTTCATGGCACAATCATTTTTCTTTTAATTAAAAAAGTATTTTTTGAAAACTGAATGTGAATGAATTCTTTAAAATTTCAATTCTTTTTTTCAGACCCCTTTTGGATAACTCTTCACCTCTGTTAGCTGGCTTTTTGACAGTCTTTCTGATCCAATATTCATGCAAATTATATTGTCATGTTTTGTGACTTTCCTACAGTTATCACTCAGCTGTAGCCTAGATTTGCATGTTTTATTATTATTATTATTATTGTTGTTGTTATTATTATTATCGCTAATGGATTTGCAGCTAACCTATGGCTCCAGTTATGGTCAGTTGCCTTCAGTATCACCAATGTATGCATTGTGCTGATAAGTACTGTGGTTCATTTTCCTCTTGGGTAAGCACAGTTAAAAAATTGTGAGAAGGAAAGAGAGAATGAGAGAGAGAGAAACCCTCAGATTAATAATTACCATAGCCTGAGACAGGGATGGCAAAACACATTTGATTGCTTTCTAACCTTCAGTGCTGTGTAATGAAATATGGCTGTTTCAGGACAAAAAAAAATGTGATAGCTTTTTGTAGTTTTAATATTATTTCACTGCATTCCTCAAAATGGCATTTCATTCAGCATTGCCAGTGTGATAATGTTTTAATTAAAGGGCAAATCTTTCTCTAGTTATGGATTCTTTACCACATCAAAAGGACTGTCCCTAATATTTGAAGTCTCATCATTTCATATTACATTTAATTTGTTAGTTCACCTGTGTGAACTGAGTACCCTAATATGTAAAGAATCATTTGTCATGATTCAGTGGTCTAACAAAGCATGCTGAAAGGTAAAGAGATTAGTAAAAAGAAATAGAAGATTTCAACCTTATGGAACATATTATGAAATAAAATTTGAATGCAAGAGTACCCATATCACACAGGAATACAGAGGAGACTGGTGTTTTTGGTTTTTTTTTGGTATGCATTTTGCTGTATCACATACAATTTTGTATTTTTCTTGGTAAGAAAAGAAAAAAAATACAAAATTTAATTCGTCTCTAAAGATATTTTAATTCGGAGATAGTGGTTAGCATTGTATGACAAGTAAAGTGATTTTATTACATGTGATTTTATTACATGGTGATCATGAAGATCCAAGGTAGTCATGGTGAAATGGATAAACTCAGAAATTATGTATATTCAGCTACTCCACAAAATGTCCATTCCGTATATCTGCGTGTTTACATAGTTAGTATCCCATAATTCCTTTTTCTAGAGCTAAGGAAAATAAACAAAGTGGAAAGAGTGGCACCTTGCTAAGTAGCTGATTAAAATTAAAAAGAGGTGTGAATATAGATAGTCATGCTTCTATGTGAAGAATAGTCACACCTGTTCCTTCCTTATATTGCTACGTAATTTGTGTAGGTACCTCAAAATCCATATCTTGTTGGGATTTTCTGTATTATAACCATTTGCTACATCATGACATTGGTAGTAGGGTGACCGTTGGACCAGATCTCTTGAAGGTTTTTTGCAACCTTAACGATTCTATGATTTTATATCATTTGCTGACATCATAAATAACTCACGATTACTTTTGTAGCTTGCTTCCGCTGCAGATATTTTTAGAGTGTATACTGAGTGCTTGAGAAACAACAATATTCTAGAAATATTTTTTCCAGAGTTGTCCAAGCACAGAGATCTTGGAATGAATATTGACCATTTGTGTTTTATTTTTATTGCAAGGACTGGAGTCTTGCTCAGTCTTTTACCACTTGGCATTTAATATGCCCACATTATATGAGTTTTCAGCGGTAGAATTTGAAAGTTGAATACTGAAATCTGAGTCTCTGAGTGCTTGCCTTAGTTTCCCCATATATGAGTTTGGAGAGCTAAGCAAAGAAATTAAAAAAAAAAAACAACACAACAAACAAACAAAAACCCACCCTACTAAGAAAATACAAGTAGCTGGACTCTAAGTAATAAGGATAAAGGTACTTTTTAAACCCTGTTTTTTCTATATCTTTATAGAGAAATATTTATATAACTTTTACATGTCTTTGTTTATATATCTTCCCAGCTCATGCAGAACAGTATCTTCTTCAGCCCTGAACTCTGAACTCTCTTTCAAATTCTTGAGACCTTTCACCTGGTCGTTCTTTCATACCAACATGACACTTACACTTCCCTCCCACTCCACCCAGAACTGTATAGAGAATATTCAAATATTCACTCATATGATAATGTTGTCCTTTTATTCTTCCTTTTTTTTTTTTTTTTTAATTATTTTATTATTTATTTATTTATTATAGGGGCTCAAAAATACATCTGATTGCTTTTCAGTATCTGGGCAAAAGTAGGAGATGTTGATGTCTGTGGACTGAGGGTACTCTCAGCCTTCCCTACACAAAATGTTTTATTTTTCATAGAATGCTAAATAAATAAATAAGTTATAGGAACAATAAAAAGAATGGTGGAGTGATTATCATTATCTGATCTACTGGTTATTTTGTTATAAAGAAATCATGATTTTCAGAACTTCTCTGTATTCTTATATTATACAGGATGCTTGACTAAAAAGTCATCAACTCTATCTGAACTTTTTCTGAGCAATCCTACCTTCACACGGCATCTAATTTTTCCTGTTACAGATTGCAGCTTAAAAGTCACAATGCAGCTAATTGAAGGCCCTGTTGTAAGGATCATCTCATTAAATACTGAAATGCAAGCATCTCCCAAGTGAAATGTGGCAGCTGTTAAACAGTGAACAGCAATACTGCACAAGAGCTCAGGACAGTGAAAAAGAACATCATATCTAATCATAACTGCAGGAGAAGTGTTGGTAGACAGAATGCAATTACCCAAACTGGAAAGTGTCCAAAATACTAGGGTTGTCTTACATGCTCTTTCCTCTATTATTAGTGCTGGAAGAGGGGGAAAATGAGACTGGTATTGCACTACATTAATGTGTAAATCATCAGACTTTGCTAATATGTAAAACATTTAACTTCCCTTTTTTTTTTTTAAAAAAAAAAAAAGTCCCTTTTGGAAGAAAGTCTACTACATTATAGGATCAGGAAAAAACGTGAACTAATCAGGAAGTATCATCAACGTTCTTTCTTCATCGGAGTTGTCCTTTTGCATCTTGTAAGTTGTGTTCTGCAAAAGCCCTGAAGAAATGGGCCCTTTGAACTCAAAGCCAATGTTCTAGGTCAGAAATGCAACAATTCTTAAAAAGTGGTTTGAAAAAAAAAAAAAAAAAAAGAGTGAGGTTGTAACTTGAAAAGCAAGTAACAATAGGAAAGCATTCTTCTCCTTGCAGCATCATGTTGCTACATGGTGGTATTGGGTGTTTTAATATATCATTTGTACCCTCATCGATACCCATACTGCCACTCACAAATTTGTTAAAGCAAACATTTTGTTTTGGTCAGTTCTTTACTACATCCTCTTTCAAGTAAAAAGTTTATTAACAGATTTTCTTTCATAATTCACTAACATAAAAAAATATTTATTTCATCTGCAAAGGGTCCCGCCCTGTCCTTCATATATGCTGTGTCAAACAATCTGAACTTTCTACCCCACAAATGTTAATGGTATTTCCAGAAAAATTCAGGTTCAGAAAAAGCATCCTTTGAAAGTCATCACCTTCAGCCTACAATTCTGAAGGAAGAACAGCATTTGCAGTCAAGAGATGGGGCAGAAAATTCCATTTCTTTTAGACAGCTGAGACATGCTGCTTTTGAGATACTTCCTCAGAAGGAAATTACACTAAAACTAGAAACATAAAAGATAACTGTGCATAGGGGAAAGCTTTTTAATGTGTTGTACGTCGTGAAGAGTGTTACAAATAAAGCGTGTGAACTAGTTAATATCAAGTTATTTGGGGTTATTGATGGAACAGTAGATTTAAATAAGCTACCTTATACACACAAAAACAGAAAAAAAAAATCAACACTTTTACAAAAAAAAAAAAAGCTGTGTTTATAATTATGAAGAATTTTGATAGCTGATTTGATAGCTGTTTCAATAAAGCTGATAGGCTGCAGACAGAAAGCCTAAACAGTTAAGACTGTCTGGAGAAAAGGGACAGATGACAGGAGGATGAAAGTAAAGGCTTTTTTTTTGAGAGAGAGAACACACATAAACACACTGGTGTGCCTAATGGAAACATCTGACATACTTGTGGTATTTCTCAAGAATTTCTAGGTGTTAGGTAGGGTTCAGTATTCACTGGAGACAGTTTCCAGAAAGACTGAAACAAGAGACAGACATGCTTAGCTGTCATCATATAGCACCAGGGGATAGTAACAGTATTCCTATACTGAAACTTACGATGTTGTGTGGTTCTTCTCTGAGACAGGTGGCTATATGAAATCCAGTCTTGAAAACAGTTGTGCTAAAAGGCCTGAGGTGATATTGGGAAGGTGGCTGAATCACTGTAACACTAGTCATCAGTAAGTTTACCATGGTGAAGGACACAGGACAAATCACACAATCACAGAGTTTGGATTTGTTTAGTGGATGTACAGTGCTCTCTGGGTGTGTTGTGTGTGCCTTTGTTGGGAAGACTAGAGCACCTAAGACTATAGGTTCACATAAAGGATAAACAAAATAAAGCTACTGCATAAAAAAAACAAACAAACACCAAGCAACAAAGGCATAGATATGATACCTATACAAATGTGCCTGTATTAGTTTTCTGTTTTATATGTCTTGCACAGATATTTTATCTGGTTAAAATTAAACAGGAATCAAAGACAAATATTCCATCCATGTAACGGTACATGTAACGTTAATGTCAGTGTATGGTACAATTACTGTTTTATCACTCACAGGTGCAATCCAGCTGCCAAAACTAATACAGACCACTTACACAGATTCTGACCCCCTACTTCAGTCAGAGGTTCTGATGCTCTTTTATGAACAAATATGAATCATCTGAGCATAATTCTGACAACACTGTCAGTGCACATTAATATAACTTCTCTCTTTGGTGGTAACACAGTCATGATTTTGAAAGACTAATGTTAAGATATGCTTTTAGTATTATGATGTGTATATATGGTGAAAAACTACCATAATCATTAGGTCATTATAAGTATAATGGTAATGAATGATTGCATTTTATGTATAAGAGTAAAATTGTACATTTTATTTTAAAGTAACTGTTCTGGATTTAAACTAATTGCTGTTGATTAAATTTTATGCCTTTTTATAGTTAAGAAAGTCTTCATAATCTGTACTGAGAGTAAACAACCTCAGTGATTTGTGTCCAATCCTCATGCCCCAGTGGGCTTTTTCTCCTCTGGACCACTTACTCTGAGGCTTACATGAGGCTGAAATAGCAAAACAGTATTACATTTCTGGAAAGTTATACTAACAAAGGTAGTGAATGAAAATACTAGTAACATTCTTATGGACCTGACAAAAATGTGAAACATTGGAATTAGACAATGAACAACTGTTAAGTATTTCTGAGGCAGAAGACAAAGAATTAAAACATTCCTTTGAGTTAAAAAGAGTTAAAGCTCTTGCTAAATTTCAAGACTATTAGATAAAATGAAACTGAATGCAGGATACTGAATGCAGCTTATGTTGCTTTGTTTATTTTATACTAGAGAATATTCACTCAAGTGGCTAAGTGAGTTTTAGGCTTTTTCTTATGCCTATATAGGTAAGACATGATACTGACAAGCCTTCTCAATGTTTTGAACATTTTATAGGAGTAAAAATGGAGAACACACAGTATTTTATAAACCTATAATAAACCTTTATTATGTTTGTTTTGTGCTGAACTTCTGAGAGAAAACTGAAGATAAAAAAAAAATTTGACTGTATTTTAAATATTTATATTAAAAAATAAGTACTTAGGAGAGAAAGATAATGCAACCTATTATTATTATTATTATTTATTTTTTTATTTCCAAAGATCTAGTAATTGAAAATTATTATTTAGTATGAATAGGATTTTGGAGATATGTTGCGACTAGAAGAGACTCATTCATCAATCTGATTCAAAGCCCAGCTAGACAGTATTTAAGTAATCAAATGCTGATTGCCTGTGTATTGGGTTACATAAGAAAAGTCACTTAGACAGATTTGAGATTAACCACGATACAATGAGGATTTCAGGATGGTATCCCAAGAGAGCATTTTGCATGCATCTTTCTCTCTCTCTCTCTTTTTTTTTTTTTTCCCCTCTACTGTGAATTAATAATGTATTTATGCACCCATGCTTTGGAAAATGCTTTTCTATTTACTGATTTTCTTTTAACGCTTTTCTATTTATTTTCATTATGTAGGTGTTTATAACCTGTGTTTATAAGCTGTGTATTTTATCTGTTTTTACAATGTTTTGTTTCATTCCCTGCTAGTAGAATGATTTTGGTACACAAAATAATTTGACTTCAGTTTACTGACCCTACTTTGAATCTTCTTATTTTTCCTTTTTGTGCATTTGCCTGTAATTGACAAGCTTTTTGCAAGGAACCAGGTATTCCCTAGCTAACTGGCCTTTGCGAAGAAGATTCTTGAAGGCAATCAAAAAACTAAAATACCACATTTTCTTAGCTTGTAATTCCTAATAAATCATTATCAGACAAATATTCGTATGTTAAAGGCTAAACACTTTAAGCCTTTTGACAGTAATTGAGTGTATTTTCAAGAGTGGTTTAATTTTGATAGAGATTCTTTCCATATCATTACCATTTGCCTCAGACAGTGAATATTTCATAATACTGACTGTTACTGCACAGTTGGCACAAGTAAATGTACAACAGTCAAATCTAGTTTAAAGGCCTCCAGCTGCAACTTTATTAAGAAATACCATTCCATAAATAAAGTTAATGTTTAGTCAATGGCTTTATATCCATGGTGGCAACATTCATACACTCATCATCAGAACTGCAATAGCTGAACCATAAGTATCCCATTAGTGCAAGTCCCTAAAGAAGGATCAGATGCTCTTGATTAAGATGTCTCCATAATAAATCTGAGAATAGCTGTTCATGTCCTTAACATTTATCTAGGCATGGCAGCACCTTTTTAATTTTGAACTATGAGATAAAATGCACCAAATATAGGTCTCTCAGTTGTTGTCAAGAAACCCATTGTTTTTCATAAATGATCAACAAAACCTCAAATGATAGCTTTGACTTCTGTTCATTTTTGTTTGTTTTGTCTTGTTTCAGTTCCTGACACTAACTGGAATAACTGGTTAGTTCCTGGAACTATTTATTTCTGTAATTCTTGTAAACTTTAACCCCTTGAGTAATCCATAATTTGGTTACAAGTCTAGGAAAATGGACAGAGAGAGAGTAGAGGTAGGACTATTATTGAAACCCAGTTACTAACTTATTTGAAAGGACCGTTTTCCAGTATCTCTGATCATAAATGATAAATGAACATAATAAATTTTTTGGTATTTTGAACAATGGAGTAGGAGGAGTGGCAGAAAGAAGTAACAAAAATAAGTAACTGCTCCATGAGGAAACGACACTTGGCTGCCAAACAGACAACACTTGAGTGAGGGGCCGTCCCCAGGAGGTGAATGATTTGCCTACATTCAAGACTGGGTGCTTGGTGCTTTACTGTATATTTAATATCATACCAAAGGTAAAGCTCCTAATAGGACCTCCATGCTGCTGAGACGTTTTGACCCTTCACGTCCCACTGCCCTGCTGTGACACCTGCACTCTTCTGCAACACAGTTGGAGGAGTCACGGGGTAGACTGTTGCCACTCACAATAAGTCTCCCTCCAACCCTGATGGAGTATTAGTATTAAAAACCAGCCAGCCAGGCTGGCAACAGTCTTGTGGCATTTTTGTTTTGTTTTGTTTTGTTTTGTTTTTCTTTGGTTGATTTTTGTTTGGGAGGTTCTGTTTATGTTACTATTTTTCATTTGTTTGCCTTTTTTTTTTTTTTGGCAAAGGGACTAAAATTTTCAATAACTGTTTATGCCAACAGGCACATATATAGAGCAGTAATAAGCAGTATAGTCATCCATATCATGAATTGGCCATGTTATTTCTGATGGAACTCGTGACTGAAATTTTTACTGTTATTCAACTTTTATTTGTTTTCTGAACACTTGTCAATATTTCCAATAATACATTTGAAAAATCTTGATCCCAGATCAGTTTCAAATATTCATTATTTATACAGCCAAATTGCTTAAGTTTCTTCCTCTACCCCAAAAAAAAAAAAATAAAATAAAATAAATAAAAATCCTCCCTGGAATCAATCATTGTTCCCCTGTTTGGACATTTAAGATTCAACATTTCTGACTGTTGCATGGTTAAAACAAAATCTACTGGTATGGTAGATTTCAGATTCCAAATAATATTTCTAATTAATTTTAGGCCTTGCAGACCTGCAATTTCAAACTTAAGTTTTTCTGAGTAGAAGCATTTGGAATATTTATACGAGCATTGCATATAGATAGATTTCACATTAGTTGTGCTTATACACCTGTACCAACAGGAAAGAGTCTTAGGAAGTTCCTGAGCTTTTGAACATTTACACCTCCTGAATTCATGAAGATCTTAAGATACGTACATTAGAGATCTTAATATAAACGTAACGTGGGCAAATCACTTGTGAATAAAGTGCCAATTCTCAAGTCTGGTTAAAATTTCGTCCTTCTGAACTATTGCAGTCCTGAAATGGAATGTTGAAATTCTACACAAAAAATACATGTTATTGCAACACCATCAAGAACTCAGATGTAGGAACACTGATGTTAATATTGATAGACTACCATCTAATTCTTATTTTTTGAGTCCAATTTAAAAATAAGATAAATAAATAAAATAAAATAAAATAAAATAAAATAAAATAAAATAAAATAAAATAAAATAAAATATAAATAAAGAGACAACATAATATTTGATAGACTGTCTTATGCAAACACTGCGTTTTAAAACTTTACATTATAACCTTTTTATATGAGTTGGTCTTTAAATGTCATTAAAATCTGTAAATCAATGCAAGCCTACATAATGGTTCAGGCATTATGAAGATATACATTTTGAAAAGGAGACCAATAGTACAGATATTGAATTGTGAATAATTTTAAACTTTCACATATGACCACATAAACATTAAATTATGCAAATTATATTTAAAAATATTATTTTTTTAAATAAGAAAATTTGGTTACATCAGACTCAGATACAATTAGGAAATAAAGACTTACAGAAGTGGATTTCCACATTTTTTTCACTATTTTTTCCTTTCTGTTTTTTATAGATGCTGCAATGTTCATGTCTTAATTCTGACTATTCTTAACAACAAATAGAAACCGCTGTGTGCATAAAAACCTGGAGTTTGACAATTCCTCTAATTGCCACTAATATCAAACAATATTTTTTCTTATTTTAGATCTCTGTCCTGAGATACAACAACAGGATGTGCCTTGGAGAAGAGTAAGGTTTTTTTTATTACTATGATTACTATAATAATAGTCGGATACTGTGTCTCGATTTTCGATTTTTAAATGTCTCCATTATCCATGAATTTTAAAAATAGTAAACCTCTGCCACTGAGTGCTATTTACTATGTCCCACAATGTTTATTCAGGCTTCACATTGATTTCAGCAGGAGCTTTGCCTAATTAAAATTATTGTTCTGTATGTATAAATATCAATATTAATTTTTTAGTAAGTTAATATCAAATATTTAAGCATCTATATTTCTCATGACCTCCTAAAATTGTATAAATGGGAAAACATCTTAGGTGGTTTGGTTGAAAAGTAACTTTCCTCTAGAAAAATATCCCCAAAGAAGATGAACTCTTCTCACAAACAAACAAACAAACAAACAAACAAACTAACAAAAAAGTGGTGAAGTACACTTATTGGTGTTTTTTTCTTGATGTATATCTTCCATATTTAAAGACCATATAGAAAAGTGTTTGTGTTTTTAGCTTACTTGCTAATCACTGAATATTACCTTTTTCTTTTCTTTTTTTTTTTTTTTTTTCACAAGGAATGTCTCCCTTCTCTATACTATTTGGAAATGTTTTGTTTGTTTACTTGCCTGCTCGCTTGCTTTAACTGTAGAAGAGGACATAAAAATAATACACAATTCATGTCACTCTTTCAAATATCATAATTAATGAGCTTTGAAACTGAAGTATTTTTTAAACTGAAGTATTTTTTAAAAAACACCGCCAGAATCCAATCACCCAATCTCATAGCCTGGACAGATATGAACGTGCTAATATCTGTTAAATACTAGAAGCAGGCTAGAAGCAAAGTAGTATGTCAAGTCTCTGGTATGTTAAGAAGTTGTCATGGCATTGGTAGGGAAATATATCAACGTTACCGTAATGTAAATAATACTGATTTCCAAGAGGTATGTTATGCTACAATGCTGGCTGCTAATGCTTATTTTTGTGTGTTAAAGATACCACAAAGTGTGTTTGTATGGAAAAGTAAAGTTACTATAACCCTCCAGTTGTAAAAGAATACATGAGCATGCTTGGAATTTTACTGTTGGTGTTATGAATTTAGGCCTTGGATTTTACACCAAAGACTAACTCCAGTACTAAAAGAAACAAGTTCTCCAGCTAGGAGAATGAATTTTGTTTTACTGCACAGCAAAGGATGGTTGAAGGTATGAGCAATACTGAGAGTAGATCATCTGTGTCTGGCTCCTGAGAGAATCTTTAATTTTTCCTTTCCCCAAACATAAAAGCAATCTCCTACAGACACCGAAATCACTTGAGGTATATCTTCAATTTCATTTCAGTTGTCACAGTTCCTTTCCATCCAACAGAGTGGTATTAATTTTTGCCACCTCACTGCTTGAACATAAAACTTTATTACCTCAATTAATGAGTTTCATTTTCCCTTTCCTTTGATGTGTTTTGTGAGAATACACTATCCTTCCAGTCAAATTTGCAGGGCACTCTAAGAGTCATTTGACATAAACCCTTAAGCTTTGAAGCTATGCTGCCTTCAGACCTAGTGAGAAATTGGTATTTTACTTGTTTCACAAATGTCTTTTTGTTCTGAAGATATTTACTATTCACAATCATATCCTGATAATGCCTCAAGATATTTTCAGTAGACAAGAAGATATTAAGTTCTAATGGGAAGAAGGAAGCCAAAAAGGGAAAATGCAGTTTTCTTTCCTCTCAGTTATTACATTGCAGACATGAGATCATTCATAAACAAAATCCGAATAAAGCATTTAGAAGTCAGAAAGATAAACCTAAATGAAGACCTTTCCAGACAGAAGACTATATGGATACAATTTACTTTAAACTGTTGCAAGTAACAGCTAAAAGACATTTCTGGCAATCTAAACGGAAAAAGGGAAACTGAACAGAAAAATGTGTGTGTTATGTCGTTAAAGCAGTATTTTGATTCAAATATCAAAGTACAGTAGTATGCTTATGCATACCTTTTAACCAAATATGTGCTAAAATTGTATTAATTCGCATTCTTTTAACAATGACAAGTTATAAAGATATAAGCTTTAATCCCAATGACAGTGCTTATCAGAAAACAAAAGATGAATACACAAAGCATATTAATGATAATGAAAAACTCTGACATAGTAGCCTATAAATTAATCTTTATTTTTTTTCTTAGCTTCTCTCATTCTGCAATAGGTGTGTGAGTTGTGAAATGTGTTGGTTGGACTTTGAGGGGAGTGTGCCTGGGACTGCAAAGGTGCACCCACAGCAGTACTTCCAGTAACAAAGTCTTATTTTGTCAAAATGTTCCACTGTGCCCAGAGCAGTGGATACGAATGTCTCCAGAAATAGTGATCATAAAAATAGTGCCTGTGTTTATATTTGAACAAAACCTGCTGCTACAGTCTCACTTGTATAGTATCATAATCCATAGAGTTAAAAAAAAAAAAAAAAAAAAGTCCAGTAGTTTGCAGATTATTATTTCTAACCAGCAGTGTTGTCATTAGAATAAACATGCTGTTATACAAAATTCAGATTACAAAGTAAAGCTATTATGTCAACAATAGTCATCTGATAATGTTTCTGAAATTGTACTTCACTTGGTTAATCCTAGATTGCACTTATGGTGTGAAAAAAAAATAACAAAATAAATGTGCTTTTAAGTAAACTCTTAAAAAAAGGTTTATCTTTGACAAAATGCCTAAAAGAGCAGGTTTAGAATATCAGAAAATATAATGCTGAACTTCCTTTCAAAATAAAAACTATATATTTTTCCAGAGAAATGAAAATGGAGATACCAAAATTTAATTGATATAATAATTCTGTTCTGTCCTGTCAAATGGCTGACATTTAACACCTGCTTTGAATATTTGCTTTATCAATCAGAAAAATATGAAATTCCATGAAATCTCCATTAATATATAATACATTTCATTGACATGTTATATATGCCTTTGAAAAATTTGTAAGAAATGGAGTCTGGAAACAGGTACTTTCTTCATTTAAAAAGTATTTTATCTGTGCTTTTAAAATGATCCAGTCCTCAAAGACTGTAGACACTGAACAGTTTCCAATAGTTGCTCTATTCAAAGGCTAATCACCCTTGTTATAAAATAGGTTCCTTTTTTTAACCTACTCCTCTAAAAATATTAAGGTCAAAAATGCCTTTAAAATGTTGTGGATTTAAAAGGAAAGAAAATGGTTTTCAGTTCTACTTTGTTTTGATATAATCACATATGTTACCATTGCTCAAAGTCAACTAGACATCTGAAAAACATTAGACTAGAAAAAAATCTTCACCTTTCTATTTCTTTCCCTCTGAAGAGCCATCAGAAGTGTTCTGGTGCAAGGTAGAATAATTACGTTAATTATTTGCAAGTAAAGGACAAAGGTGGTATAGTTGTTATATCAACTATTATGGAATAACCTAGTTAAGGAAAGAAAATGAATATATATATATAAAAGAGTGTATATATATGTAAACTACACTATATAATGTAGAACGTATTGTGAAGATGGTTGCTCTTTCCTTATGAACACTACCTGTTACAAAGAAACAGAATAAAAATCATTCTGTGTGGTTAAACTTCAGATCAATGCTTTAAATAGATCATATATGTTAAAATAAACTTGAAGGAAATCTTGCAAAGTAAATGAGAGGAGGAAATGTGTGAATGAATGGATGAAAGTAACACACTTGAAGGGAATCTATTACATAAAGGTTTTTTGTTTGTTTTGTTTTAAAATTGTTCATACAAATCCAAAATTTTTAGAAGTGCCTAAATGTTCATGCTTTTATTTTGACATAAAAAACACTATTTTTTTTGAACGAACCATTGTAAACAAATCTGCATTTCTCAGCAAAAAGTGTTGACAATCTATTTTAATTAACTAAAGAATATGACATTAGATGTGTCATCACGCTTCAGCATCTGTATCTTAAAATGAGCTAAAAAAATTTAAAAAGCTTTTTATGCTTTGAAGTGTTTTTATATATTACCTACATTTTGTCGTTGATATACATGTATTGACATCATAGTATTCATATGACATCCAGAAAAATTCTTTCAGACTACTTCAACTGTTCGGTTCTTAACTGAGGTCCAGATAGTGTGCTTTTTGAGCAAATGGCTTCTTTGGAACTCTTGAGATAAAGATTTTTTTTTTTCAGTTCTGTCTCTCTGCACACAGCAGAAAGCTTTCTATTATTTTGTTAAGACATTTAAAAATACATATATATTTTATTTGAATGCTCCTTAAATAAGCAGACTTAGCCTTTTTATTTACTACAACCAAATTAGTAGAAAGATGTTAGTGATATTTCTAAGTGAAAATGACAACAGTTCAGTCTTAAATGTGCTAAAACCTCTTAGCTCTTTAGTAAAACAAATCTACATCCCACCTAAATATCATAGGAACAAAAGATGAGATAGGTATAAATAGGGCAATTTTATAGTCTCATACAATGGTTATGCAGCATATGGTTCAAATTAGCGTAGCTCCTCCCCCCCCCAAAAAAAAAAATTCAGAAAACTTTTTACGACTATGTCTTTGACTAAATCACATCTCATTCCCCTCGAGTATTCTGAAGCGACTCTGAAAAGCAAAACCTTAACACATTATTCCTATTACATCTGAGAAGGTCCTGAAAAATTTTCAGTGTTTTTTTTTTTACTTAATCCAACACACACACACACACACACACAAACAAACAAACAAACGAAAAACACTTATGTTAATTATAATGGCAAAAGAAAGGCTAATTAGTCTTCCAAAGACAAATCCTAAAGGTGATGTGCCTTAGATAACTGTATCAGAGAACCTTACAGTTTTTGCATCAACTACTGGAAATCAACTGAACCAAAAATAAAATAATCATTTACATTTTGTGAAAAGAAAAAAAAAGTCTCTTCTTGGGGAGATCTCCACCATCAGAATCCATCCAGTCATCTAGACTAGAATGAGTATAATTTTCAATTTCAGTAAAAGTTTCAGTTTGCTGATAGGAACTTTCCTCTCTAAAGAAGCACAAACAGAAGACCTCAGGTGTATTAACCAATTGGCACAAGTTTCTAAATTCTTTGCAATGTATAGCAAGCAATGTAAGGCACACGGTTTTAGTATTATGGTGTTTTTTGTGAACTTAACATGTTAAGAAGCCTATAGCAGCTAGGTTTTTCCCTCTGGATATGAGGTTTTACTACTGCAACATTGTTAACATATTTCTTACATAGCTTATTTTTATATATGATCTGCTGATATCCATGTAAAAATCCCAGATACTCACCCTTTTTTGAAATAGTGAATTTACTCAGTTCTTCATTTCCTCTGGAAAGTTTTGTTTGAAAGGTAGTAGTAAAATCAACTGAAAGGTATCTTCTAAAACTTATATGTCAGATGCTGCTAAAATTGTTGTAAACATTGGTCAGTTTCTGCAGTAAAACCTACATCTATTAGGTTGCTTTCATTTTCCAATTTTTATAACATTGCATTGAATTCATAGCATTGCAGAGAAAAAAAAAAAAACAAACAAAGAAAAAAAAAAACAGTTCGTGATTGGTCTTTTTGTTTCCTTATGCTGTTTTGATACTGAAGATGTTAAAAGATTTTTTTCAAAAGACTGCTCACAGTATAGGCATATACAAAATAACATAAATATACATCACGGTGT